>NC_056741.1:1603965549-1604143049 GCF_019279795.1 Protopterus annectens
CACACAAACCCTGTTAAACCAACATTACTTCAAATGTAGAACAGCAATACTTACATTATGTCCTCATGCCTGAAACATCCCTCTCCTGTTTGTTGGCCTGTCTCCACAGTGTATGTTGCAAGAGGTATTTCCAACTACCCTCTGTGATACTGTTTGTCAAAACCCACATGAAGTCCTGCTCACAGTGAAGGAAAACAGCCAACACCCACATGAAGTGCTTAGTTATAGGAGTGTGTTTCCATGCAATTGGCTATAGGAATGATACTACAGATGTTCACATGCAATTAGCAAGTGGGGGACTGCAATTCATGCACAGGCCATCAGTTGATCATGAGCATTCCTTACAAAACTCAAGCTGCTGCCTATGCAAAACAGATGTACTTTTCCACATCCCCCAGAGAGGGGGAGAGAGAGAGAGAGACAGACAGAGACAGAGACAGAGACAAAGTAAGAAAGGAAGGGTGTAAGAGAGTAAGAGCCAAGTGTGTTTGTGTATGATCCATGGGTGGAGAGTGGTATCTGGGTAGTATAACAGTTGCCTATATTGTTTACTAATCCATACTGTCACATAATAATTGCACATGGCTGTACACATTTATGGCTGTGGATTGTCTACAACAATCTCTACAGTGTTTGAAAACTGTTGGCCTTGTAATGTGGACAATGGGACATATATGTCCTCAATATAATGATGTAGAAAAACCCACACTGCAATGGATCCTGTCAGTACACAATCAACCCAACAGGATACTGATGACACATGCACGCACACTTACAGTACTGAGTTTCAAAGCCCTACCTGGCTATGCATTGATATCACAGTGTTATGCAGTTATTGCATGCACCACGGAGCTTACATGTTGAAGAGTTGTCCAAACTCCAAATGTATCTTTGAAGGTGAGTGACATCAGCAACAGTGCTAAAGGAAGAATAAGAGAAGTGCAGTACATGTGAATGTCCACAAAAGAAGTTATCAATGGAGACACACACACACACACACTCTGTCAAGGAAACACACACATTATCACAGTTGGCAGGATCAAGATTAGAACCCCTACCTAACTAGTTTGCTACACTACAGTATTACGCAGTTATCACAAGCACCACAGAGCTTATACAGCTGACACATGGTCAAAGGGTTATTTCAAGGTGAATGACATCAGCAGGTGTGCTAAAGTAGGGTAATGGAAGATGTAGTGATTATGAATGGCTTAAAAATCATCAATCTACACAAACACATACACACACACACACACACACACACACACACACACACTTGCCAGTATTGAGATGCATAAGTTCATTGCTTCACAGGTGTGTAGTAGGTGAATGGGCCTGACGGCTGTACAAGGCTAGGCAAAGGGAATACCTTTGGATCAGGCCACATGACAATGATCTCCAGTGTGACTCAGGGGTGTAGTCCCTAGAGTGGTCCCCACAGGTGGGTATTGTATTCACCATCCACTTATCTGGGTTATTATTGCGGGTGGCCAGTGATGTGCACTGCTTCCTATGTATATGATCTATATTCCATAACATGGACAGTGTCTAGGTTGTGCACATGTCCCACATGCATCTTCTTTGATGTGTAGAAGTGTACTTGAGGTCTCTGGAGCATGTTGTGTGTACAGATTTTTATCTTCTGATGTAGCATTCCTGACCTCGTTTGGGAAGATCTGGCTATGGAGCTGAGGTTGTGCTTGCACCTAGATTGACAGCATGATACAGGTATTCAGTGGTGTTAGTGGCATCTGTCCATACAGGGCATGTGTATAAGGCATGTTATTCCCTTTGTGGGTTACATTTGCAGACTCTACAGTTGTTGCAGGCATCCAGTGGGGACATAGCAAGAGGACCACTGTATGCATTTATTTGCCTACTGTAGGGATGGAACAGGGTGCCATGTCCTTCTACTTGCTGGATAACACACAGTCAGGAGATGTTACACATCACAGTACGTTCTGATGCTAGTGGCACTGTTGTGGTCAACAGGCATATAGTCCACTGCAATCACATCCTGGTTACTATCTGTGAGGGAATATGCTGGGAACTACTAATACAGCAGTTGTTGCCTAGCCAAGTGTGTTTGTGTATGATACATGGGTGGAGAGTGTTCTCTGAATAATACAAGGGTTGCCTCTATTGTTCACCAATCCATAATGTCACATGTAGGGCTATGGATTGTCTACACCATCCTCTCTGGTGTTTGACATCTGTTGTCCTTGTAAGGTGGACATTGTGACATATACTAGGTCCTCAATATAATAATTTAGTCAAACCCACCCCACAATGCTTCCTGTTATTACACAATCACAGCAACCTCCACACAGGATACTGTTGACAGAAACACACACACTTCCTAATACTGAGATTCAAACCCCTACCTAGTTATGTATTGCTCCTACAATGTACCACATTTATCACATGCACCACAGAGCTTACAGGACGGATGTTGTCCCAAGGTAGTTCTAAGGTGAGGAACATCACCAGCCCTTGTAAATACTGGCATTGGGTGATGTAGTGGGTGAGAGACCCCAAAAATAATTTTACCCTAATCACACATTTACATTTGCCAGGAATGAGATTCAAACCTCTATCTAGCAATATTTATGGACCATTATGTTACACATTTACCACATGCACCACTGACCTGACATGGTTTCTGGTTGGCAACAGGTACTGGTAAGGTGAATGATATCTGCAGGACTGCTAAAGTCAGGCTCTGAGATGTGTACTGGTTGTAAATGGGGCCAGAATCTTAGAGGTACACACATACATATGTACACACACAAACACTTGCCACAGATGTAATTCAAACCCATACCTGTGTAATTACTGCTACTACATTGTTTTGCATTTATGTCACATGCCACGGAGCTTATAAGGCTGGCCTTTGCATCAACAGGCTTGCAAAAGTAGGGCAATGGTAGGTGTAGTGACTGTGAATGGCCTCAAAATCATTAATCTTTATACACACACACACACACACACACACACACACACACACACACACACACACACACACACACACACACACACACACACACACACACACACACACACACACACACGGTTTCCATGTCTGGGATTAGAACTCCTACCTAACTAATATGTTACATTATAGCATTGCATAGTTATCACATGTGCCACAAAGCTTATTGGGTTTGCTCTTATCCGAAGGGGTATTTCAAGGTGACTGACATCAGCAGGCTTGCAAAAGTAGGGTAATGGGAGGTGCTGTGACTGTGAATGGCCTCAAACACATTAATCTCTACACACACAGAGTTTCACAGTTGCCGTGCCTGGGATTAGAACTCCTACCTAACTAGTATGTTATACTATAGTATTACACAGGTATTGCATGCACCACAGCGCTAATATGGCTGGTTTTATCCAAAGGGGTATCTCAAGGTGACTAACATCAGCAGGCTTGCTAAAGTAGGGCAATGGGAGGTGTAGTGACTGTGAATGGCCTCAAAATCATTAATCTCCACACACACAGAGTTTCATAGGTGCCATGTCTGGGATTAGAACTTCTACCTAACTAGGATGTCATACTATAGTATTACATAGGTATCACATGGACCACGGAGCATACTGGGCTAGCCCTTGTCCAAAGGGGTATTTCACGGTGACTGATATCAGCACGCTTGCTAAAGTAGGGCAATGAGAGGTTTAGTGGCTGTGAGTGGCCTCAAAATCATTAATCTCTACACATACACAAAGTGTTTCACAGTTGTCATGTCTGAGATTAGAATGCCTACATAACTAGTATGTTACACTATTGCATTACACAGTTATCGCATGCACCACCATGGAATTTATAGAACTGGCCCTTGTCCAAAGTAGTATTTCAAGGTGACTGACATCAGCAGGCTTGCTAAAGTAGGGCAATGGGAGATGTAGTGACTGTGAATCACCTCAAAATCATTAATCTCTACACACACAAATACACACACAGTGTTTCACAGTTGCCATGTCTGAGATTAGAGCTCTTACCTAACTAGTATGTTATACTATAGTATTACACAGTTATCACATGTGCCACGGAGATTATGGGGCTGAGAATTGGCCAGAGGGTTATTTCAAGGTGACTGACATCAGTATGAGTGCAAACATTGGCTATGGGAAGTGCAGTGTGTGTGTGAATGGGCCATAAACCATTCCTCTGGAAATACACACACAAAACTCAGCCACGCACAACTTTACATTTTACAGAACTGGGTATACAAATGCTAGATGATTACTGATTTGTACTATCATGTTACATAGTTATCACAAGCACCATAGACACTATAGGGCTGAGGGCTACCAAAAGCATATGTCTACAGTGATTGACATCGGCAGATCATGTGATATTGGCCAATTGGATGTGTGGTGGGTGGGACAGGCCTCATGATGGCAATCTCTTTGTCAATGTCTGCCTCTCTCTTCCCCACATCTCTGTGTGTGTGTATGTGTGACCTGTTATAGTGTGTTGGCCTTGGATATGTGTGAGCATTCCTATCCAATGTGCATGCAAAGCATGAATGGTGTGCAATGTGGTGTGTGTGCACAGACATCTGTGACTGACAGATATGCATAGTCCACTGTTTTTTCAGACATGGGCTTCATTTCTCTAAGTGTTGGGGCATGTCCAGTATGACCTTCTGTATTTTGTTGTCAGACATAGACTTGGTTTCACTAAGTGTAGGAGCATGTCCAGTATGACCTTCTGTATTGAATATGTGAATCCATTCCAGGTAGGTTGTACTCCAGTGCAGGATTTTGTGTTCTACACCTACAGCTAGCAACCTGTTTCTGCAGGATATCTGTAGATAGGTTGACAATATGGAGTCACAATGGCCGAAAGATAGTGGGATACTGTAACTATTGCTGTCTGTGCTGCTTGTGTTACATGGCTGGTGTTAGCAAAGATATTCAGACATGTACTGTTTTACACTGCTATGTATTATATCAACTACTGATACATATACTTATTTGCTCACAGTTATTTACTGGGAATTACAAGATGAATGAAGCTAAGTCCAGTATTGTGGTCTGCAGCCTACATATTCTTGCACACTCATGCCATTCTGGAGGGGTAGCTGCAGACACTTGCTGATGGATCTGTGTAAATGGTCCAGCACCTTGGCACTGTGGTGGCTGAGGATCCCCTGCTTGTACATCTATCAACATAACAGAATGGCCATATCCTGCTGTGGCCATACCTCTCAACTGTACAGATTCACCCAGGTTATCCAGTGGCAGGGCTCATATATTTGGTTAGTTCCCCTTCACATTGTGGTTTACGAGCGGGTTTGTAGCCACCCATTACTGGGCTTGCAGGCAGGGGTAGTATGGGCACACATCAGAGTTTCAGACTTCACACACTCCATGGCGTCCATGCTTCTACATCCCCCACTCTGTTATTCTATCCTCTTCCTAACATTATGCGAGTGATATCTACAAAGTATCCCTATAGTTGTCCCTTCATCCCAGGGTTCTTTAGAGGTTGGTCCACAGTTCATGCAGTAGGAGATGGTGGGCATGCTACTGGGATTGGCCAACATGGCCTTGCATTTGTGTTCTGTGGACTGTGTTACATTGTTAGTTGGGACCCCATGAGATAACATACATTGGCAGTATGGGTGAGGCACAGGCCTTTGACAGAAGACTGTAGGACATTTGGTAGTGATGCAGGCCATCTTTAGCAGGCCAGTGCTTTCTGTCACTCCTACAGTTCAAGGCTGCAAGCCACTGGATTCCCCTGGGGTGACAGGGTACGTGTGCAAGGTGTTAATGGCAATAACTCCTGTCCATATTAATCTGTTGGTCTGGATGGTGGCAGGGTGCTGCTTACAGCTAGGGATACACCTGCATGTAACACATCTTCAGCATACTGCATTCTGTGGGTATTCCCATACAGAGTTGGGGGTCATACTGTACTCATTTCCAACAGCAGGGATATGACCTGTGATAAACCAGTGGATGATGGTGGGGTGAGCTGAGTGCATATGTGATATGGCAGTTTCTTGCAGCTGACTCACAGATATACCTGGGAGATACCCCTTATGCTGCCTTGTGCAGGGACATAGGCAGTCTCTCATTACTTCATAACTGTGCCTTTTGTGGTCTGCCAGTGATTGGCCAGAATACATCAGTATTCCATACTACACAGACAACTAATGTGCTGCTAACCTGTATGTACAATTCCAGATATGTGTGCAGTTGACAGTTACATTTTATGTACTCTGTCTAGGGTATCTCCACCTGTGTACTGATAGTATGTTTGGGCCCACATTCATGACATGTCCATCTTTCAGATAGTGACAGATACTGACATCTGAACAATGAGTATGGATGACTGCTGAATTGGTTCTTGCTGGGATGCATTGTGGCTGGCACTGCAGTTATCAGAACATGGCCCTGTCATTGAACATACTGGCAATAGGCTACCGGGACACAACCCTCCATGCCTACATGCGGACCACATTTGTTATGACTGTACTGGTATTTCAGGTGCTCTGTTGGCTTCCATCTCATTTTGTATTTTGTCCTGTCATGCAGACTAGAGGTGGAGGAGTACAGTTCTTAGGTTTTATTGACCTTCATTTCAGTTTCAGACTTCATACCCTGCAGAACTAACATACAACTGCCTGACCTGTTGCAGTCTGTCTGTATAGGTCTGGAGGGGGGGCGGTTATCCATTGCCATTAATTGGAGGCCTTAGCACAGTCTTTCTTTGTGGTCATCTACACCTGTCCTGCTGGCTGAGGATGATGTTGGGTATGTGAACCTCACTGACATGCATGTGTGTGTCCTTTGGGCACACATTTGGGCCACCACATGTACTGTAGTGGGATTTGTCACATTGTCTAATACTGCCTACTTTGTTGACACCAGTATTTGTTATGGATTTCATGCTGCCCATATAGGTGCCGACTATCTGTTGCCATCCCATTCAGCCACCCATTTCCCTTGCATGCTCACATCCATACCATAGCTACAACACACAGAACATACTACTCCATTCAGCAATTGACAGGAAGAGTGACTTACTTGTGGCTGTGCCAGTATTGAAGATGGTGCTGGAGGGCTGACTATGTCGGATCCACATAGTACACTCCCTATACATGGTAAAGTACAGGTAGTGTCATGTTTGGCATCCCTTTTACTGTATGTGCAAGTCAGAGAGAGGTGTCATTCTCTGGGTTCCTATCGTGTCAGTGTATGTGCTATGCATTGCCTCTTTGCCAAAGCCTGGGCATACTGGGCATGCCTCCTTCTGTCTACATGGGCAGGCTCAGTTTGTTCCTCCTCTGAGCCAATTTGTGCCTGTGCTGGCCGTGGCAATGTTGGGGGGCTGTGTGGCCCTGCCCCGTGCTGTTCCTGCCGCAGCTGTTTCCGCAGGAACATATTGTGTAGTATGGCACATACAATAAAGACTTGTGTACATGTAGCTGGAGAGTACTGCAAAGCTCCACTGGATATGTCCAGGCACCGGAACCATGACTTGAGCATCCCAAACACACGCTATATTATGATTCTCATTTGTGCGTGTGCCTCATTACGGAGTTCATGTTCGGGCGTGTGTGTATTTCTGATAGGTATCATCAGCCATGGCTACAGTGCATAACCAGTATCCTCCACTAGGTGGCCATATGGGATGTCCCCACTGGCAAATCTCTGGTACAGCTGTGTCATGTGGAGTCGTGATAACTTCCAGGGCTGCCAGCACACACATTCATTATAATGCCCTGGGCATTGCACATGACATGGCAGTTGATGGAGGGGAAACCCTTGTGGTTTATGTAGACCCTATCCCACTCACTGTGTGCTGCTTTGATGTGTATGTGTGTGCAGTCTATAGCACCCACTACCTCAGGGTATTCTGCTATTTGGTGGAAGCGATGCAGATTGCTGGTCAACGCCTCATAGGTGTTGAGGAAATATATGTGCTCACTTGCATTTGCTGACATGGCATCCAGGAACTGGTGGAGTACCCTGGATGCTGATACCTGTGAGATCCCCATGATATCCCCAGTTGGCCTTTGGAGGGTACCTGTGGTTAGTATTCTTAAGCCTACACATACCTTGGTATCCACTGGGATGGGTTCCCCTCTGTTGGTTCTGTGTGTGAGGCGTGGCCAGCACAGCTCAACAAATTGCTGTAGGATGTCCCTGTCCACCCTATAGTGCTCCACTATCTCCAGCTCATGTAGCCCCTGGGAGGTTACCATGGGTCTGTATGCTCTTCTCCTTATCCTCACTGTGGGTTGGTCTAAAGCATTCTCATCCTCACCACCCTCAGCCTCTTCCACATATTGATGTATGAGAGTGACAGCAGCCCCTATCATTTTGTTAGTTTTGTCAGGTAAAATTTCCCCATCTGTGTACATTGGTGGTGTAGAGTTTGTGAGAAAAACCAGAGTGAAAGGTATTTGCTTAGTTTATAGTAGTGTGTTAGGCTGGGCTGCTGCCTGTGTAATTGGCTGATTCTGATACATTTCACCTGCCAAATATGGTAGTTGTCCTTGATTGCCTTCCTACTGCTGTTTTTCCTTCCCATTGCCTTCCCGCTTAAGCCCCGAGGTGCACCGAGCATACCCAGTGCTCAGATGTGAACAGAGCTGTTATTTCCTGTTTTTTTTTTTTTTTGTTTTGTTTAAAACCTGGTACACGGTGGGTACACCCATTTAGGCAATGTAAACAGTGCTAGACAGCCTCAGACACACCCCTTTCCTTAGTTGTGCTTAGCTAAGGGCAAACACGGGCCACAGAGCTCCAATAAGCTTACAGCATGCATGACACTTCCCCTTATATGGTCATCTACCTCTTAGGCTTATACCATGGTGTTGCTGCACCTACACGGTTGGGTGCATGCTAACACTGAGGGGAAATCTGTGATTCAGTGTCACTTCCCTCAATTGCATAAAACTGACTGCTTTTGCATGGTTACAAGACTGACACTCAGCCTCCCCCCTTAGCAACCACTATCCCATGGTATTGTTGTCTTCTTCCTCTCATTGACTATTATGGCAGAATGCTGATTTTGGTTTAAAAGCTTATTTTCAACTTTTTTTTTTTTCGGGCTGATCATGTTCGAATTCGGCCAAAAAAAATAAAAGTTATTTTTTATAATTTTGCAACTATTTACCATGCCAATATCTGTATATTTGGCCATTGGCATGCATACTACATTGAATACATGTTTTCTTTGGAGCTGTCATGCCTCCATTTTGTAATTTGCAGAAATGTATTCGGTTAGTAGCCGAATATATTTCTGCAGGTTACACTATTTCTGCATAGATGCCTGCCTGCATCCTGGATCGCTAATTCACCTCATTTGCATGTTTTTCACCTGAAAATGGGGTAATTAGCAAACAGGAGCTGTGTCTGTGCAGGAATAGTGTAGGAGTGCTCATGCACATCAGGGAGCTAGTTCCTGGATCGCTCATCAGCCATATTGCGTGCAGCAGCTCTTGCACTATTCCTGCACACCATGCAGATCTTGCTGAATCCTGGGGTATGTCTTTGTAGGGGATAGGAAACAGAGTAGTGACTGCCTCACTATGTGACCATATAGCACTGCAGAAAGAGGAAACTAATCTCCACTGTTCTGCTGTGCTCCTATGTGGATGGCTCCTCCAACCCCTACAAACTAACTCCAGGATTACAAAGTAGTTGGTAGAAGTACAAAACTGTAATCCCCACCGCACAACAAAGTTCATATACACAGCAAAACACATTTCAACAAAACAGTAATTCAATTTAACAAGCCAAAGAATCACTGCTGTGAAGAAAACAACATACTGAATGTCTCCCATTAACTGTTTTAAATATATTAAGTTTGAATATGTTATCAGATATGTATGCTATATCCTCTAAACAAAAGTAAACAAATCAAGACAAATGTGCTGTCCTAAAGACTCTAATGGTAAAAATACAAACTTTCAAACTAAACTCACATTGTCCCACAAATATTCGCAAATCATATCTCCCCAAAATGCTAACTCCAAATCAGATAAAAATAACACACAGTACTATTCACTACAATTGAAAGAAAATATGAGAACCCCAAATAATGCCAACCATCTAGGAAAGCATACTCACCTAAATCAAATCTGAAATATATATGTAAATAAATTATATAAAAAATACACAATGTAAGCTAAGAAAAATAATGTGTAGCAAATAAAAAACTCACTATGCAGAAAACGTTTAAGAATGCAAAATTAAATTTTATAAATACAGATACACTAAATTAGCACCTCCAATAAATATGAAAGCCACCACCAAATATTTGGGAAAACGGAGAAAAACAGCTTTATGCACTAATATATAAGGAGACAAAGTAAAACTTGACAGTATTATATACCACTCATAAAAAAAACTACAATTTTAATAGTATTATATTTAAAAAATCAAAAACTGCACCAGAAAAATGAATGGAAAAAGACCCAAAAAGGGAAAGAGAGAAAGAGAGATAGAAATGGAATATATAGAGTTCTGGCACATGATTATTATTTACTTTTTTGTTGACCAAGTTAGTCCCACTAGACAAGTGTCCTGTTTTCAGGGGAGACCCAAGGTGGTATTCATAGTTAACCAGGGTCAATCTGACCAGGGAATCACAACTACTAGGTGGTGTCTGATGACTGTCACTGACTTGGTTGTGAGAAATTCAAGATGGAAGATGCTATGAGAGATGGAGCTGCAAGCATTTTGGAAGAAGTAATTTTCAGCAGTCAAAATACTATAACTGAGGAAATTATTATAGCGTAGTTGGAGTGAGGTGGATTTCATTCATCATATTTTATTGAATTTTATGGAGCAAAGTAAACTAGAAAATGGAGCAGAAGCAAGATGGACTGAAGTAGCTGATATGTGTGATGAAGACAGAAAATATGATGGTGGTTTTTGAGATAAAGCAGAAAATACTGGTGTTTGTCTGGCTAGGGAAATCACTAGGTTTAAAAGACATATCAACAACAGGGTATGAAAAAAATTTATGCCGATGCTGTAAGAATCAGATGACAAGCAGCTGTGGTAAGAGAAAAGAGAAAGTATAAAGTTACAGACTGTAAATAAGCACCTTAGAACTAAAAATTTTGTGGTAAGAATTGAAACAGAGTGACTTTGTTCAAATATATATGGTTGGACAAAATAATTTTGCCTTTAAGATTTAGCATTAAATTGTAAGTGTGTCAGTGTGTTTGTGTACCAAGGAGCTCTGTGAAGTCACTTTTTAAACATCTGGTTCATTAGAAAAATCCAAGTTTGAGGTATGAAGGAAACAATAGACTGCACCATGAAAGGAGTTTTTTTTTTTTAATTTTGGACTGCAATTTAAAAAAAAAATCAGTAAAACCCAGAACTGACAGTGACATTATTAAAATTAAAATTTTTCTTATGTGTTTGTAAACTATGCAACAAAAATTAATATGATGAAACAAATGTGTGGACTGCAGGTTGGAAGTCTTAGTAACATTACATACGATAGAAGGAGGAATGCAGTATGTTCAAAATATGATAAATGTTAATGGAAAGAAAGGGACTTAAGTTACTGGGGTTAATCAAAAGCCCATTTTTTGTGTAGAGACAAAAGGCATTTAGTAAATAATTGTGAAAAAAAAGATGCAGGCAATATAGAAACTGGGGATATACAGTAAAAAATCTGAACGAAAGTGTAAGAAATATGTCTCAGGCCATTTTTTGCTTAATTGTCCTGTGTTAAAGGACACAGGAATACCTGAAGAAATGCTTAAAATAATAGCAAAGATGGCAGATAATTGTGGAAGAAAATATAAATAAATTCAGAGGAAAGAATTAAATAATCGGGGGGAAAGATGTTGTCATTCAGAAAAAGAATAGGTATGAAATACTGATGAGAAGAGCATGAACAAAATAATGAAAAGTAGTAGGAGGAAGGATACAAGAAAAGAAAAGGACAAACTGGAAAAAGAAACAAAGGAAAGGGATGATGAATATATTAAATACTAATGTGAACAGTATTAGACATTATATCAGGGGACTAATTGTAACTGAATGGTGTAAGAAGGTATAAGCAGAAAATTATATTTTTATAGGTTCATTGGCAAATACTAGGCCCTCAGTCTGCAGACTTTTACAAGCCTACTAATAACCAGAGGTCAGAATCAAACTCTGAATCTTCCATCTATGGTGTAAAGATCTTAATCATTAAGTCAACCCTTCATTCCGATGCCAAACCTCCCTACGCAGAATCTTGGTATCTTACAAGTAAATCAATTTTATTAGTAAATGCCATTTTAATTGGGTTGCTCCTAGGTAAGTGCTAAGCTACCTGCACTTGTGGTCCTTTTTAAGCACAGACAATTTTCCTCAGTACTGAGAATTAAACCTTGTACCGTGTGTGTGTGTGTGTGTGTGTGTGTGTGTGTGTGTGTGTGTGTGTGTGTGTGTGTGTGTGAGGTAAACAATTTAACCATTATGCCAACTCCCAACTCAAACATGAGAAACAAGATGCATTAAAAAGGCAAGGAATAGAAATAAGGCTATGTGGGAAACATGACTATATGGTCTGTAGGAAATGAATGTTTAGGTATAGGGATTTTGACAAGAAATTAAGAAATAAAAATATTAGATATTACAATATTAATTCCAAGGTGAATGGCTATGTAGGATATAAAATTAAAAATGATATGCATGATTTGAACTTTATACATAAAGAAATATGACAGGAAAAAATGTTTAAGGTCTTAAAATGATTTGGTTAACATGTTCATTATTATGTTAGGAGATTAATTGTATTTTAGGGAGGAGAAGGAAAAGTAAAAATATGTGAAAGTACTGATGGAAGTTATAAAATGTGCAGGACTACAGATGGACTTATCAATGAGATTTAAAACAGACTATGCAATATGTTTCTAAATGAATAGAATAAAATAGGACACAATAGAATAGAAAGGGTGTGGCAACTGCAGAGTTTTCTGATCCTAGAGCTGTGTGGGCAAGAGTAGAAGAAGAGAGAAATAAAGAAAAAAAGTTAACTGGTGAAGATAAGACAAAATAAAGTTGGAGAATAAGAAATTATGGGAATACAGATGACAATCAGGGAATTTTAGGAAAATTGGTCTATATGGTGGGTAGTGATTTAAGTATATATTTTTATAGGAGAAAACAGAATGAAAAGTAAAACAAAGATAAAAAGGAATGTAAGGAAATAGTAGAAGAGTTTCAAGTAGACATTGAGAAAAACAGAGAAAAGGCTGTAGGACAAAACAGTGAGAAAGATAAAAATGTCTTATTTGGGCAAATATTTTTCTTAAAAAGGTAAAAAAGGTCTGACTTCTTATATAGGAAGACAAATGAAAATAAAGAGTTAAAATGCGTGTGTTATTTGATGAAGGTGGTTTAAGATACAAATAAATAAAGAAAGTAATAGAAAACATGTATATAAAATGTATTAAAATGAAGAAGTTGAGAAACAGGAATGGCATGTGAAACATATCTGAAGGTACGAAGGCTGAACTGGAAAGTAGATTACATAAGAAGAAATTAAGGAAGTAATAAAATAAGGGAAAAAAGATATCACCAGGATTAGATGGACTAAGTTATTAAGTTTTACAAGTGAATGGAGATAGCAAAGGTGTTTTTCTGTTTAAGTATTAACAGTTAAATAAAGAGATAGTTCTGGAATTGCTATGTTGCTGGTGATAAAATGTATATAAAAAAAAGTTGAAAGAAAGCATACAAGAAGCTGGAGACTTACAACTAATTATAAAATATTCATGAGAATAATACAAAAAATGATGCAAAAGCATTGAATGAAGTAATAAGAAACTATGTGGTTGGTGTAAAAGGGAGAGAAATGAAGGAATTGTTAATTGTAAATGAAGTACGTATGACCTTGACAGAAAAAAATGAGGTGAGACTGGTTATGTGTGATGTACACAAGATATTTGATAAGTTATGAGGTGATGTGAGGAAATTTGGCAGCTTACAGAATAAGTAAAAATAGTTGTTGTTGTCTTTCGGCTTTTCACGGTTAGGGGTTGCCACAGCGGAACTCTGGTCTGCTAATGATTGGCAGTAGATTTTCATGAACGCCGAGGTGCCAGCTCAATGTTCAACCTTCAACAAAGGCACACCCATTTACGCATGTCTTTCGAATGCCCACCCAACTGCGGGGAGGACATGCAGACTCCACACAGAAGGCACTCCCCACAATCCAGCCGAGAATCGAACGGGAGAGCGTCTTGCTGTGAGGCAACAACGCTACCGCTACACCACCGCGGAAACTATAAAAACTTATGAAAATTCAAGTTGAAAGTAATGGTAAGTGTAAGTTTAGGAAAGGAAATCAGGGCAAGGAGGACTGTAAAAGCAGGGGTGTCCTTTATGTGTGTATATTATTTTTTTCTGATAATGAATGCAATTATTCAACCTTTTATGTCAGAAATGGATAAGTATGCTCAAAGATGGTAAGAAAATTGGAATAATAGTATTCCTGTCTTATGCAGATCTAGTTACTGCAGCAAAAAACAGAATAGATGAAAGTGTTCTGAGAATTGAAAAGTTATTAACATGGCAGGCTTGAGATCAAATAAAGGAAAAAGAAAGGGGTTTAATGGAATAAAGATAATAGAAAGGAAATTAATATATTAGGGAATAAGTCTGGTTAATATGAAAACAATTAATCAGTGCATAGTGAAACTGAAAGAAATAAAACTACTTTTATGGTGGAAAAGTTTTAATATATCGTATGATAAAAAGATGTACCTGTTAAATACATACAGTTTAGGAAAACTTGCTTATGCTAGGGCAGTTTATGGGCAGGATTCACGAAGGCTTGCACGGAGTGTAAGAGACGTGCAACACTCCATGCAAGCCTCGCGATCCAGGAACAGCCCTAAACTCCGTGTACGAGACCAGCTAAAACGTCTCTTACACAGACTGGGCGTGGACATGCTAAATACCTCACTTGCAGCTGAAAGGTATGCAAATGAGGTATATTAGCGATCCACGAAGCAGAAACCAGTCCGTGTAAGAGACGTTTAGCAGAAATGTACTCAGTTGACAACTGAGTACGTTTCTGCAAATTCCACAACAGAGGCATGTCAGCTCCAAATAAAGGGTGCATATGTCTCAGGCAGCATGCCAATGGCCAATATGTGGCCATTGGCAAGGTAACCCGATGCAAAAATATTAAAAATATAATTTTATTTTTGGCGATCGCCGATGTTTAAACCCAGCGCCCAGCATAAGCGAGCTGCGATGTATAAAACCATAAAAAGAAGGTTATAAACCCACAAATGTGGGTTTCATGCAATACATGGAATGACAATGCAGGGACCAGCAGACCAAAAACAACATGGCCACCGTGTAGTGGTTGCTAAGGGGGGAAGCTGAGTCTAAGACATGTAACTAAGCATTAGTAGGCAATCTCATGTAAATGAGGGTTAGGATACTGAATCTCACAGTCACATAGCAAATGAGCACAGTCTGAGTAGTGTAAGAGATACATAAGGGGGAGGAATAGAGTAGGAGATAGGTGACATCACAGGGGGGAATGGTAGAAAGAAATGCAGTTCATTGGAGGTCAGTGTAACATGACAGATGACAGACAAAGATCATGGAAAGAGGTGTGCCACTAGATAAGTCAGGGAAAGTCAAGAAATGGAAGGTGTACACTGTTACTTACACCAAAGTTTCTTGCTGGGCGTGCATGCGCACGTGTGCACGCCATGAAGCGCGAGTAGGACAGTGTGCGCACGTGTAAGGCAGACTGAGCATGTGGGACCGTGTTGGGAAATGTTTAACACTGTTTGCGCTGGTGTGCGCATGTGTAGGGCAGGCTGAGCATGTTGGAAGCTGTTGGCAGACGTGTAACAGTGTTTGCGCGGGTGTGCGAGCGTTTTAACCCGAATAAGTAGATTCTGAACCGTGTAAGCACGTGTGCGCGCGTGTAAGCCATTGTGAGCGTGTTTCTGCTGGTATGCACGTTGCTCCCCCCTGAGGAAACAGAAAGGAAAAAGGAAGCAACAGAATTAATAGGAAGCTAGCAGGGATAACTGCTGAAGCTAGCAGGTGAAAACAATTAGAAGCAGGCAATTACACAGGCAGAATAGTAGCCCAGCCCAGCACTTAAAACTCTGCAAACAGTAGTGCAGGATGTTTCTCTTAAGAGACACTGCAAGACAGGAGTAAGCTAATAGAAGTGAAAACTGAAAAAGCTTCACTCAGAGCAGAAATGTTAGGGGCTGCCATAGCTGTCATAATGAGACATAGGCGACTTGCTGAGGGTGGTGACAATGCAGATGGTGCCAGACAACCCACAGTGAGGAGATGGAGAAGAGTGTACAGGCCCAGGGTCACCTACCACGGGTTACATGAGCTGGAGATAGTAGAGCGCTATAGAGTGGACAGAGAGCTCCTGCAGCAAATTGTTGAGCTGTGCAGGCCACGCCTCACACACAGAACCAACAGAGGGAACCCATCCCAGTGGAAACCAAGGTATATGTTGGCCTAAGAATACTAGCAACAGGTACCTTCCAGAGACCAACTGGCGATATCATGGGGATATCACAGGCATCAGCCTCCAGGGTACTACACCAGTTCCTGGATACCATGTCAGCACATGTCGGTGATCATGTATATTTCCCCAATGCCCGTGAGGTATTGGCCAGCAATATGCGTCTCTTCCAGCAAATAGCGGAATACCCTGAGGTAGTAGGTGCAATAGACTGCACGCACATATGCATCAAAGCACCAGCCGGTGAGCGGGGTAGGGCCTACATTAACCGCAAGGGCTTCCCCTCCATCAACTGCCAGGTCATGTGTGATGCCCAGGGCATAATAATGAATGTGTGTGCTGGCTGCCCTGGGAGTTACCACGATTCCCATATCTGGCATTTGATGCAGCTGTACCAGACATTTGCCAATGGGGACATCCAACACGGACACCTAGTGGGGGATGCAGGTTATGCACTGGAGCCGTGGCTGATGACACCCATCAGAAACGCACACACACCTGAACAGGAATGCCATAATGAGGCACACGCACAAACACGTAATGTAATAGAGCGTGTGTTTGGGCTGCTCAAGTCAAGGTTCCAGTGTCTGGACACATCTGGTGGAGCCTTGCAGTACACACCAACTACATGTACCCAAATTGTCATGGTATGTGCTATGCTACATAATATGATCTTGCGAAAACAGCTGCAGCAGGACCAGCATAGGGCTGGGCCAAACAGCCCCCCACCATTGCCAAGGCCATCACAGGCAGAGTGTGACGCGGAGGAGGAACAACCTGAGCCTGCCCCAGTAGGCAGAAGGAGGCGTGCCCAGTATGCCCTGGCCTTGGCAAAGAGGCAACGCATAGCACATACACTGGCACAGTAGGAACCCTGGGAATGATACCCCCTCTGACTCACTCAAATAATAACATGGATGCCTAAAATGACATGACCTGCTCACAAACATGTACAGGGAAGTGTAATATGCGCATCCGACAGAGGCAGCCCTGCAGCACCACCTGAGGCATGAATGCCATGTGTTAAGTAATGTAACACCATGTACTATATGCACACCTGAGCACCCTGACTAACACCCACCCTCACCAAGCATGAAGCCACAAAATGACGATGGGATGATCAAGTGCAATAACTGGCTGAAGTAATGCAGTTAGTCAAAGGGGAGCCAATGTGTTTCAGGCTGGGAAGACATGCGGAGCATGACATGATGCACCACCTGCTAGGGGTGGCGTGCACCTATCATGCCATGCCCCATGGATACTGGCAAAGGCTGTCAGTACCCACAGCATGCCCTGAATAGGTAAGTCTCAAAACACAAACCCACCTTCCACAAGGGATAGGAACCTAGATGCAATGCTACCCAATGCCAGAAGTCTAAACAGCAAGATGTGTGCAGTGTAAACGCACACAGTATGGAGAATGTAGATACCAGTCCTGTAATAGAGAACTGGGTCAAGGCTCACATCAGCACCCTAACACTACCAGGTCACACCTCATACTGTGCTGTACAGCCGCAAAACATGGAACAAGCTACAAAAGGAGGGTGACTAGCAATAAATGTCAAGGATAACCACACCCCCATGTTGGTACCACAACAAGAAGCAGAATGGATTAGCCATGGTCAAATACCAATGGCTAAAACCGCCTCCCAGTATATAGCCTGCTGCAGACTACTGTCCTAATACCAGGAACTGCACCTGGCCTATGTTGGAATACATGAATATATCAAGCCCCCCAAACCACATTATATTGCTTGACTGAAAATACCCAGACATACACCGGGAGCATTATACTGGCACCAGCACAGTAGGAGAAAAGTTCCCAGAATCCATAAACCAAAATGTCCAGGAACAATGTACCACTCCTACAAGAGGGGTAAGCATACTGGATGTGATAATCAGCAACATGTGTACTGGATGGCAAGATGAGAAGTGTATCCCTCACCGGTAAGACCAGACCATAGAGTAATCACACTGGATATACACATCCCGACCCCAGTCCCTGGCCAGAATACCACAGTGAAAAACATGTGTAAAGCATAGGTTGCAGCCCTCCAAACTGATGTTGAATCCACGAAAGGCCCTGTGCAAGTGCAGAATATGGGACACACCACAGAACATGTTATACAGGCATTCCATGAACACAGCCAGGAATGCTTGGAGTATGCAATCACAAATAACAACAACACACAATGCTATACACACAGGCATCTGGCATGCTGGACTCCAGCCATTACCAAACCATGCAAGAGAATGAGGAAGCTACCACATGATAGAGCAAACATAAAAAAGGAAGTAATCACTGACCAGTAGTATGGCAATAACATATGTCCACACATACAATCCACTAAGTCCAGCCACAACAAGTAGAATCTGTGAATCCAGAGGCAATGTGACACCTGTCCCAAGTACACAGACAACCACAACACCCCCCAATAAATACAAATATATGTGATAGATGCAACCATGTATCCAAACCAGAGGTTGAGCTCCACCAACTCAGTACTGTCAAAACTAGTCAGGAGGAGAAGGTAACCACATACACCACAAACCCAGTCCCACATAGACCTACCACAACTGTAAACCAAACACATAAACACAGAAAATATTCCCGGAGGCCCTAATTACAAACACACCACACCAACAGAAGCCTCCAAAGCAGATCACAAGCAACCACAACCTCCAAACATAGCACATGCAACAAATAGTACACAAAGCTGGTGTGCCAAACAGTCACAGGCCAGAAGGAGAAACAACATGCCTGATACAGTTGTAATAGGTGTCTGTATAGGCAGACACACTGCTGTCCCACTCACCAGACTGAACAAGGGAAAGGGTAGAGTAAGCTGCCTGTAGGCTGCCACAAAATGCCACATAACACAAGTACGCAGGTCACCCCAAAGCAAGCAGAAATATGATGCACTCAATGTCCATGCTGGTGTGAATGACCTGAGATGTACCTCCCTGGTCAACATGAAAAGAGACATGGATGATCCCTCTGAGTATGTACCCCAGGCTGGTATGACACTGGCTGTGTGCAGCATCCAACCCTCACCAAGAATGATGCCACAGTACAAACACAGAATGATCATGTTTAACAGCTGGGACAGTTACAGCTGTCAGTCCAAGAGGGTCTAATGTCTGTCTGCTTGAGATGTCAAGCATAACAAGCCATGCTGCTGTTCCAGGGATGGCTTGCACCTGTTACCCCTGTGCGTCTGGATACTGGATAAGGCCTTTGCCACCTCTATAGAGCCATATGTAGGCAAGGCCAAAAAGACTACCCACCACCCTAGAAAACATAAGTGGTAGGAAACATAAGGGTAATGCTGACCAATGCCAGATGTGTAAACTGCAATATGCATGCCCCTGAGGCCCTTCCCATCATGGAGAACATCGATGTCTGTGCAGTGACAGAAGCCTGCTGCAAGCCTAGTGATAGCACACCAGCACTACTAGGTTATACCACATATCATGTGTTATGGCCCCAACACCTGCACCAAAACATCAAAGGAGGGGGAGTATCCATATGCAGCACAGACACCCATATGGCCAGGTAACTGACAATGCACAAAGCAGTGGAGACCACCCATGTGCACCTAAGTGTAGTCCAAACTGCTGTACAGTCTGTAGCATGCGACAGACCACACTCTCACACACAAGAACTCCACCCAGACATCCTGAAGACACTGGACAGTATGAATGTCCCACCAAATACCAGACAAGGTACACACAAATTACCACATAGGTGGCAAACCATTATGTATGCAAGGAGTAATCAGGGACCTAGGGACACAAGTCGACAGTAATCTGTCATGTGACACTCACAATGCCAATGTGGCTAGGAAGATTGTCGATATTGGACACCGTATCATGAAAGGATTCACATCTACATCAACAGAGGTCACTGTGCCGCTGTACTGTTCCTTTATCAGACCCATAATCTAGTACAATGACTCATATGGGATGTACCGTACATGACACCTGCAGTGGTTCGGAAGACCTCATAGTTACCCCAACAGGATAAAGGGTGTGAAATATATGTCATATGCTGCCTGGCTGTAGACACCCCAGCTGAACGCAGTCACAGACTGCCTACACAGAGGCATTGTATGTCTGTTGTACAAGGCCATGTCCAACACAGGAGTAATGGACATGCTCCACCACAGGAAATCAAAGCCATTGGAGCTGTGAGAGTGACAGATGTCAGCCTCAACACATAATGAAATAAGATGTGCTGGAGGGACAGATACATAACCCAGAGGCTCCCCACACCCAGAAACAGGATCCCAATCCATGTTAGGCAGAGCCCCTCACTGACACCCCTCAACAGGAATATTGCCAAGTGGATGGATGATCGTAATTGTATACTGGGGGTCTTCATTGTGTCACGACCAGACAGAGGCACAGTGAAGAAATTCATAAATGGCCATAATAGAACATAGCAAGGGGTGGCGAAAGACACACACACTCTGGCTAGGCTTACTAATGCCCTAGGGTGTATAGCCTAGTATGAACCCATGAACCTATGAAGATACAAAATGTACAGGACACTAAGGATAATCACAAGGCTTACCCAGCTGATGGTAGGAACCATGTTGGGCATCCACAGATATGCTCTGAATCACACAGATATTACAAACAACATACCAAACACACACACATATTGCTAACATACAACCTGTCAGGTGCAGTGCAAACACCCCCCCCCCAGAGTGCAAAATATCTATCCCAGCAGACTGATGATCCCCTGACATTGCAGATGCTGAGGTAACAGCCATCATCTGCAAAGCAGAACACACAGCAGCAAAGGTATGTGATGGTGTCCTGGGCTGAGGCCAACATGGACTCCAAGAATAATGGAATGCCAAATCACACTACTGCCCACTGTCAGCCTTACCACAGGATATGTACCCAAAGAGCAGTGTACAACAACAGTGGTCCATCACAACAAAGGTGTTGCCTGAATGGATACTGCAAACTACCACCCCAGGATCCTGACAAGCTTGTTCTGCACAGCTATGGAAAGGATCAGTATGTACCGCAGACAGAAGGCTATTGTTGATCTACTGATACTGGACCCTACACAGTGTGGCTGTCGTAACTGCAGATCCTGCCCCTAAACATGTTTGACCCATTTGAAGCAGTCATTAAGGTCATTGATGAGGGCAATGTGGTCCGCACAGCGTAGCTGGACTGTGCACATGCTTCTAGACAATACCGTATGAGTTCAGTATGAATATGTTCACCAGCTTAAATATATACCCCTATGTCAGTAGAGGGGTTGCAAACCAGACCAAGGACAGAACTGACATGGTCAGACATGCCGCATCCATGTCAGACTACAAAGCAGATATGAGTGGAATCCCACAAGGCCTGGTCTTGCCCCCCCCCCGTTCTGTATATATGTCCCATAGGTATAGGCCAACATGGAAGGACTGTGACTGAACATGTATGCAGAGGAGTACAAACAGCCCACCATATCCGACCCCAGCTGACACAAGCAACCCACAAAAGGGCCACCTACAAACAGACAACTGGAGCCATAGCCATGTCAGCAAGCTAATTGCAGAACTGTGTATAGACAACCACCGTGGATATACAGTAAGTGCCCACAAATTACCACACAGGTGTTAACCCATGACGTACCTAACATGTAATGTGAGACCTGGGTACAAAAGGTGATAGATATCCTGCACTGGACAAACATGTGGCTGTAGTGTTCGCAGAAACATATAATATATACCCACCCAAACATGAAGGTTGGCAGATGTAGATAAGGGGAAGTCACTGTGGCTCTGCAGTCATCCTCCATCAGCGTCACAATTGACTACAATAGCCCCTGTGGGATATACCTCAGCAGACACCTCCATCAACTGTAAAGTCCACAACAGTGCCCCACCAGGAGTAGCAAAGAGCATGAACAGATGCCATGTGTTGCCTGAGTAAACAAACTGCATCCTCACACACTGCCATACTGCCCAGCTACAGGCAAGCTGTGCCTGATGTATGAAGCCATGTCCAACCTGGAATCAATGAACATGCTGCACCTTGTACAATCTGAATGGCAGTGAGCTATACACATGAGAGACCTAAACCCCAGCACTGACATACATAGGACTAGCTGTACAGAATGATCCATAACACAGAAGGCACCCCCACTCTTCAGTAAACTCCTGGTACAGGTCAGCCAGTGAGTCACTTATCGACACCCCTCAAGAGGAATCCTGATGAGTGGATGGGAGATGGTAGGCTAACCCTGGGTATCACTGTTATGTCAGAGGTAGACGGAGGCACAGTATACTAACCATGACATATGTCATGGCAAACTCCAGTTACAATGTGTGTTGAAGGACAAACATACCCTGTGACTAGCATCAGAAATGGCCTAGGGAACATCGCTAGTGTTTGCCAATGTCCACCCATGTTGTGGAATACACTAGCAATGTTGGACGAGCCTGGTGTAGGTAGTCCATATCTGAACATAATGCAACATGGTCATATGTGCACAACTGGCCCCTACACAGTCTGTTGTGCTCACTATGAAGATGTCAAGCAGTCATAGGACTAAAGCCCAGGATACTGTCCACCACAGTGAAAGTACTGAACCAGTACACTATACGGTACTACAGTGTTAGGTCATTATGAAAGTATGTTGAGAACTGTCTGCAAGTATCCCATGCAATCCCTGCAGGCACAGTATAATCCCTGTTGTGGCAGACACGAAGCAGTTGGCCAGTTAGTACACAACATGACACCCAACACACAACCATAAACGTGAGATATTGTTGAAGTTCACACACACCCAAATATGTGATGGACTTCAGAGTGCAACATATGGAAAGCTCACACTGGGCATGCTCGCACACTTTGATAAATGAGGCATATGTCAGACAACTTGCCATGGAAAGGCTGAACTGGGCATGCTCACACACTTAGGTCATATCTCCTTTTAGCAGTTGGCCACGCATATCTGGTATTTGTACGTGTCAGTCCAGGAACCAACCACAACACAGCAATCTGCCCAGTGCACACAGTAAATGACTACAGAGACATAAGTGATATAGTGGATCGCCGTCATATGCAAACATCTTCCACAGCTACACAAGTTGGTCATAGGAACAGGGAATGCTATGGCAATAAAGACCTGCAAACAGTAGAACAGCACAACAAATATTGTGCATCCGACAATTGAACATATGGGTGTAGAGGTCAATACTAGGCTTGTTGCCCTAGGGAATGACAGCTCAGCCAGAGTGTGCTTGGCATCTGCATCCCCAGTACAGTAGGCTACTGTGCCACTGTAAAGTAGGTCACAGAAGGCAACATGTGAGGCTAGTGAGCTGTGCCTCTGTCAAGCAGGGGCACCGTGGAGGTCCCAGGGATTGAATGTGCTAAGCCACAGCCATGTTGTCGGTGTGTGCTGCGAGAGGGTTGCTGAGGATCTCTGACAGTAGGTGTCCGTCAATAACAGACTGAGGGGAGCCCTATCTGCATTCTCTGGACAATTCCACTGTCAACACTGTGTTGTAATGATTATGTGTGAATGAAGTGCCATGCCGTAACTGTTCACAGATGTCCTCCCTCTGTGGGCTACAGCTCTGCAATGTATTAGCTCACTCTGTCTGTTGTACGGCGCATATATGGCTGGTGTACAGCTGACAGGTGTCTTGTTGTGGAGCAGTCATGGGTATATGTGGGATAGCATGATCAATGCAAACCGTACACATGCTCATAGAATGCAATTGTCAAGGATTATGCTGAGTGGCCAGTATAGTCCCCCAGCATGGGTCCTCTGAAGTTGTCCACCCCAGTCTTAACAAGTGTAGAGTCTGCTTGTGCTACATACAGTTTGTGTGCAGTGACAACCTTGCCTGGGGGTGGAGATGGGATATGGATGTCCAGGGAAAGGTGGGTATGGTCAGATATCAACAATGGTGGTCTACCTCTGGTGTGGAACAGTGAGTACCCACGTTGCAGATGGACAGGTGCAATATGTGTTCCCCCATGTGGCTGTGGTGTGTGGTTCTGCCATAGCACATGGACCCACAAATTGTAGTGGCTGTAGGGTAAAGTGGTAGAGGCCTGAGTAGTTCTCACACACAATATGCCTGTACCTGATGTTAACAACTGGAATGGTGTATGTGAACACCTGCATATCCCGGCACTGTTCCCAGGGAAGCTAAGTGTGTGTCCTGGATGTGGGTGTGGTGTTCTGGACTGGTTGTGTTGTGTGTTACAGGTCCTGTGGTCACAAAGCATGGTATAGAACATAACCTGCCAGTGCGATGTGCATATCTGACCCTGACGTAGGTGGCTGCAAATGCATATATATGCTATCCCCCACCTGACAGGTACTACTACATGTACATACCTCTATAGAAATAAAGATGTCAGCACCCTATAAATACTGCAGGTGCAAAGCAGATGCCCAGTAATTCGGATAGTGCGCTCTGCTAATGCGTCTCCCTCAAGTGTCATAATATAGTTATGTAGGGGATTGAATCCTGCAAATGCGCAGTGGGTGGGTGAGTGGGGTTTGTGTGTGTGAGAGGGAAATGTCCCTTTTGGCAACTGAGAAAACACACTACAGGATGCACATTCCCCTTTCTAAGCACTGATGATGTCAGTACCCTATAATTAAAGCAGGAGAAGAGAAACCTCCCAGTAATGCGAATAGCTCGCTCCGCTCATGCGTCCGTCTTGAGTGTCATAACATAGATAGATAGGGGTTGGAATCCTGTAAATGCTCAGTGTGTGAGGAGGGGATAAGTATGTGTTCAAGACTGTCTGAAAGAAATATCCCTTTTGCCAACTAGGAGAACACACTACAGGATGCACATTCCCCTTTCTAAACACTGATGAAGTCAGCACCCTATAAGTGCAGCAGGAGAAGGGAATCCTCCCAGTAATGCGAATAGCGCACTCTGTTAATGCGTCCGTCTCGAGTGTCATAACATAATTAGGTAGGGGTTTGAATCCTATAAATGCTCAGTGTGTGTGGAGGGGGTTAGTGTGTGTTCAAGACTGTATGAAATAAATATCCCTTTTGCCAACTAGGAGAACACACTACAGGATGCACATTCCCCTTTCTAAACACTGATGATGTCGGCACCCTATAAGTAAAGCAGGAGAAGGGAAGCCTCCCAGTAATGCGAGTCACACACTCTGCTAATGCGTCCGTCTCCAGTGTCATAACATAGTTAGGTAGGGGTTTGAATCCTGTAAATGCTCAGTGTGTGTGGAGGGGGTTAGTGTGTGTTCAAGACTGTATGAAAGAAATATCCCTTTTGCCATCTAGGAGAACACACTACAGGATGCACATTCCCCTTTCTAAACACTGATGATGTCAGCACCCTATAAGTACAGCAGGAGAAGGGAAACCTCCCAGTAATGCGAATAGTGCGCTCTGCTAATGCGTCTGTCTTGAGTGACATAACATAGTTAGGTAGTGGCTTGAATCCTGCAAATGGTAAGTGTGCGTGTTTGGATGAGGGGGGTTAGTGTGTGTGCAATCTTGTGTGAGGGAAATGTCCCTTTTGGCAACTGGGAGAACACACTACAGGATGCACATTCCCCTTTCTAAACACAGATGATGTCAGCACCCTATAAGTATAGCAGGAGAAGGAAAGCCTCCTAGTAATGCGAGTAGCACACTCTGCTAATGCATTTGTCTCCAGTGTCATAGCATAGTTAGGTAGGGGTTTGAATCCTGCAAATGCTTAGTGTGTGTGGAGGGGGCTGATGTGTGTGCAAGTCTGTATGAAGGAAATATCCCTTTTGGCAACTAGGAGAACACACAACAGGATGCACATTCCCCTTTCTAAACACTGATGATGTCAGCACCCTATAAGTACAGCAGGAGAAGAAAATCCTCCCAGTAATTGGAATAGCATACTCTGCTAATGCATCTCTCCCGAGTGTCATAATATAGTTAGGATCGAGTTTGAAACCTGTAAATGGCATTTGGATGTGGGGACTCTGTGTGTGTGCAATTCTGTATGAAAAGCATGTGCTTTTTTGAAATCAGGAGATCACACTACATGATGCACATTACCCTTGCCAAACAGTGATGATGACAGCACCCTATACATACAGCTGGAGAAGAGACATCTGCCAGTACTCAGAATAGCGTGACCTGCTACAGCGTCACTCTCAAGTACCATAACATATTTAGGTAGGGGTTTGAAACCTGCAAGTGTGTGTGTGTTTGGATGTGGGGAGTTTGTGTGTGTACATTTCCGTATGAACAACATGTTAGTTTTGGCAATCAGGACATCACACTACCTGATGCACATTACCCTTTCAAAATACTGATGATATCAGCACCCTATAAGTACAGCCAGAGAAGAGGAACTATCTAGTAATCCAAATAGTGCGCTTTGCTAATGCATCTCTCTCACGTGTCATGACTTAGTTAGGTAGGGGATATGAATCCTGCAAATGGCAAGTGTGTGTGTGTGGGGGTAGTAGGGTGTGAGAGAACAGATCCTTTTGGCAAATACTACAATACACCAGATGCTGCATATTCCCCCAGTAAACACAGGGGATGTCACCACACTATCAGCACAGCCAAACAGGGCTAGTTGGCCAGTAATGCCAATAGTGCGCTCTGCTACTGGGTCTATTACCATTGTCAGAGTACAGATAGGTATGTTTTGGTAACCCACAACTGCCACGTGTGGTTGTGTCACACGTTATGACCTTGTGTGGGTCTTTGTACATAACAATGCATGCCATTGCCTAAACCAGCAATGGCATTGCACACATGATGTATGTGTGTGACACATACACATAAATACCTGTGACCTGCAGTAGTTACCATGTCTGACACATGCCTTGAGTGGATAAATGGTATTTGCAATGTATGCCAATATGACTGTGTCTTACTGTGCAGGGGCCGCACGTGGTATGTGTCTATACAGTGTGGGTGTATATGGTAAAATACCTACAGCAGGGGATACACATCTGGTCTGGGCCATATAGTCTACATGTAGTCAGTGTACAGGTGCTGCATGTTCCCACCTGTTGTGGGAGTGGTAACATGTCATTCCACTGCAATTCAGTGACCACATGCTGTGAACCCTTCAACTAGTGTGTTGTAGCTACAGTAATGCTCACGCACAATGTTTGGCTGGATGCAATCCAGCCATATAAAGACAGTTCTTGAGACTGTCATATTGCCAGTGTTGTTATGGAGGATAGGTGGTCTTCCTGTGTATGGGAGGGTTGTGTGTGCCAGGCTATGAACCAGATGGCAGTCCAACACACTGTTAGCTGCACATGATTAGGCCCTGATGCTTTGTGCTGTGCCAACAACCTGGAGGTGTGTGTATCTGTGGTGCCTTGGGATACCACCCCCCTGTCCATGTGTGTTACATGTGTAGGGGACGACAGGCATGGTATGGGGCATAACCTGTCAGTGATGGGTAACACCTGTGAGCCATGAATCAGGACTCTGGTACTGCACAGACATTGCAGTTCACCGTGCTGAGGACAGTGTCCAGTGCATGCATCTTGCGGTGTACACTGCTGGTGTTGTGTAGCAGCACTGTTAGTGTCCTAACCTGTGTGATACCCGTGGAGGTGGCTATGTAAACCATGTCCTGCAACATAAGGCAGTATGTGTGTATCAAGGAGCTTTGCCAATATACATCGGGCCATGGGTGTCACATGCAAGATGACCCTTGCACATCATTGTGGCTTCCCTAGCATGTAAGCACACATTGACAGCCAGCGGATACCCTATGAATGACATTGGAGACTGAGCAGAATGTAGACATACAACACCCTTCCTACATATAGTGGTAGCATACCTGGTGAGGGTATGTTGGCAACCAAGATCAGGCTCATACTGGCCCGTGCCACATGCAGAGAGATCCACTCTATGTTCCAGGTATGTCTCAGGTCAGCCATAGTGGCATGGTCAATGAGTGAGTCATATGTGTCCATGCCTCTGACTGACCTGTATGCATGTGTTCTGTGGTGGACCATAGTGCCCTTGAGGCATATCACTGTGACCTTCACCAGATACAGCCTGTTGAGCGGGACCCCAGTGCAGCACCCAAGACAGGTACCTGACACGTCTGTAGCAGGTGTGTCGTGTAGCCCTACAGGCTGTGAGTGTGTGGCATACGGGATGCGTGTGCCATGTGTGGCATGTGCTCTGTTCCGATGGAACATATGCCTGTGTGCCAGCTGCGGAGGTGTGTGATGCTCAGGCAGGATGCTATTCTGAGTCCCCACGTATGCCCCAGTGTGTTCAGCATGCTGTCAGTGCGTGTCTATGTCTGACTTGTATTGTAGTCACTGTAATATTTTTTATTTATTTATTTATTTATTTATTTTACATTTGTTGACCGGGATAGTCCGACTGGATGCATGTCCATTTTCAGCGGAGGCCCGGGGAGAAAAGCTCCAAGGGTAAGCAGATACAGCATTACATAATACCAGCATTACATATTACAAACAGATTATTTACAGAGATTACATAAGTAAGCAAGTTAAATAAGTTCCACAGGTTAAAGTTAGTCCTGAGCACAAGTCAGGATTAAATTAAATTACACAGTAAACTGGTTAACAGATTTGTACACATTCAAGTTAGCCAGGCTTGATACATTGACATAGCCAGTTAAGTGACAAATGTTGTTTGAGTCTAGTTTTAAATTGACCTAAGGTGGAAAGTAAGGTAATATCAGCTGGAAGTGAGTTCCAGGATCTACTTACAGAGTTTGCAAAGAGAGAATCACCGGCTGTGTTATTAATTTTGATAGTCTGAATTAGCAGTTTGTTAGAGGATCGAAGCGGTCTAGGATTGTTATAGGGGGTGATAATATTTTTAAGTGCAGGAGTATTGTCCGGATTATAGAGGATTTTATAGGCCATAATCAGTTGGTTATACTGGATTAGGCTAGGTAGTTCAAGCCAACCAAGCTGATTTAGATTGATGCAATGATGTGTCCTAAAAGGCAGCCCAGTGGCAAACCTGGCAATGTGGTTGTAGCAAATTGAGAGTTTGTTAAGGACAGTCTTGTTCAAATTCGAGAGTAGAGGGATGCATACAGAAGGGTTGAAAGAAGGTGAGAGCGAGCTATGGCAATTTTAGCTGGAGGGGTTAGAAAGGCTTTTATTCTGTAAAGTGACCCTAGTTTTTTATTGATGGTTTTGATAGTTTGGTTAACATGTAGGTCAAATTTGAGATTATTCTCTATGATGACACCTAATAGTTTTGTAGATGGGTCAGGGGAGATTATTGTGCCATCATTTGATTTTATGGTAAAGGTGAAAGCGGTAGACCTACGTGTTGTTGAAAATAACAGCATTTTAGTTTTTTTGGGATTTAGGATCAGACGATGTTCAGAAAGCCAGTTTTCTATTGTATTAAAGGTGGTCTGGGTAGCTGACCATAACTCTACTGGAGATGTGGCTGAGCAAATCAGAGTAGAGTCATCAGCATATTGGATACAGCTGACTTTTGGGATGACAGTATAAAGGTCGCTAATGAAGATGGAGAACAGCAAGGGCCCTAGTATAGAGCCTTGTGGTACTCCGAGGGTGTTAGGTAGAAGGTTAGAGAGTTTGTTCTGCCAGAGGACAGCCTGCTGTCGACCATTCAGGTAGGATTGAAACCATTGGAGGGCTCCAGTATCTAGACAGAATGTTTGCAGGGTGTGGATTAAAAGTTGGTGATCAACCATATCGAATGCCTTGGAAAGATCCAAAAGAGGGCTGAGGATATATAATTATTGTTGCAATTATGGTTTATGGTGTTAGTAAAGGCTAGGAGGGCTGAAGTAGTGCTGTGATGAGGACGGAAGCCATGCTGAGTGTCTGCCATAAGGCGATTTTGGATTAGGTGGTGCATGAATTGTCTATGAATACATTTTTCCATAATCTTTGCAAGTGGAGAGAGTATAGCTATTGGCCTATAATTGAAGAATTCAGTAGAGCTGCCTCCTTTGTGAAGTGGGATTACATAGGATATTTTCCAGATGGTGGGAATTTTAGCTTCTACTATGGTTCGATTGATTAGTATTGAGACGGGGTAAGCAATAGCATCAGCTGATTTTTGTAGGTACTCGGCAGGGAGTTGATCAGCAGAAAGTGTAGTGGGTTTTAATTTTTTGATCAAGGTATGGATAAGTGAAGTGTTGACTGGTTGGAAGCTGAACGCAAGTAGGTTTCTAGGAGTGCTACTTTCAGGACCAGGGGAGCTAGGAGGTAGTTGGCTAGCTAGGGCTTGAAGTGTCTCAGTAAAGAATTGGTTAAAACTATCAGGAAACATCTTCAGGGGTTTTATCAATAGTAGCAGCAGGGATTGGGGTTGAAGTTTGTCCAGGATGTAGTATATATGACATGCCACCTGACAGGATATGGCATTACTGGGTTCAGAGAGCTCAGTCCCCAGATTGGCTGTGTGGTGGCATCCCACACATGTGTTGTACATTCCTGGCCAAGGGTGATGGCTGACTGCATACATGTGGCAGCTTTGACATTGCCACGACTCACATAAACCACAACTGGACCATAGAGGTGATTCACAGGTTACGTTTGCACATGCTACCCTAGTAGTGTGATTGCCATGGTGAGTACCAACACATAGGGCCAATGGGGAACAACATACTGAAGGTGTGTATGTGTGGGTGTACTGCTACTGTTTCATAGCACTGGCATATATGACTGCACACGTGGGTAAATGCCAGGTAAGACATGTGCAATGTGTCACAGGCAACGTACATGCATACAGGACAGACAGTGACGTTCTGTCATGTGTAAATTTGACATACGTATCGTACGCTATGCGGATGTCACTAGGAGTCTACAGAAGCACTGTAACTCTGCATTGCAGGTGTAAGCAGTGTTCCAGGGAACCCCAAGCGAACATGTATGCAAACAAAGCTACAGTAAGCAGGGCTGGAAGTAGTGCATTGTACAACAAAGAAGGGGTAACAATAACATTAAGTAACAATGCAAATATGTAGGCACTATCAACATGTACCCAGAAATACACAGCGCAGATGCCCATGGTAGAACTGATATTATGTCATAGTTAATTGTGTTTTGGATTACATTGGTACTGCACACATATCAACATGCGCAAACATCCACATTGCATAGTCGTTGTGGGCAACTTGACACCATTACTGTACATGTCCACCATTGCATATCACTACTTGTGTTAGCTTCCCCCCTGTGCTACCCATGTATGCGGCTATCTGTTGACATCTTTACCACCGGCATGCAATTATGTGCAGCTGTTACACTTTGGTACGTACTATGGGTGCAGATGACAATTCAGGACATTCATACGGTTACTGCATCAGGCATGCTGGGATATACACACAATCATATCAGCACACTGTACTGTTACCAACATGATACTACTAATACACTTCTATGTAGTCACCCTGTGCATCAGCAACGTGTTTACCTGTTCCCGCAATGATGTTGGAGATTGCAGGAGGGGGCACAGTGTCATCATATGCACAGGGTGTGAATTAGGTATGCCTGAGTCTGCCACTGATACCACCAATTGACATGTGTGTGTATGTGTGTTGGTGAGGGGCAGCAGTACAGGGTGGGGCATTGTTGGTGCAGTGTGTGCATGTATGTGGTCGCCCTAGGTGTTAACATTTCGCATGTGTGTATGCACGCACACAGTTCCACCTCATGGCTGCATATACAGGGGTTTGTGGACAGCCACAGACTGCACCTGGCAGGTCATACAGATCAGTGTTTGTGGGCATGGACACGGTACCTGTGCCTGGCAGGGGTGCTACGGACCATATCCAGTACTAAGCCAGACTGGGTACTGTCATCAGAAGCGGGAGTGTGTTGACTGGACACAGGTCCCTGTTGTGACTGTCCAGAGCCACGTGCACGTGGTCTCCTGGGGTGTTCCACTAACAGAACAGACCCAGCATTGCTGGGGCTGCTGCTGGCACTATGGGGGCGTGCGCGGCCCTGTTGTCGTCCGCGCCGACTGCCAGCTGCTGCTCTTGCTGGCATACGGCCATGTCGACGCCGCGAACACCCACCATTGCCCTAGCTCATGGACATTTGGTTGTGGAACTGCTGTAATATGTCCCCACAACGTCTGTCTATGACATCAGTGAAATTACGGATAGCATCCGCGATGTCACGCATACTGTCAGTCATGGCTGTGTGACATGCTCTCAGCTCCCTCAGACCCTGTCTGGTGTACCTTTCCATACGCGACTGTGCCTGCATGACAGCCCGAAACATAGCTGAGGTTGACAGACCTCTTTGGGCACGTCTGCCAGAGGCAGTATGCCCACGGATGCTCCCACGAGAACCCATGGGCAACTGTCTGTGTGGTACCATCGCAGGACCCTGCCCATGGCTGCTGTGTGGGGACGCATGTGCCACAGGTACCACATTACCCTGGTCAATGCCCACTGTATCCTGTCCATCACCTAGGGACAATGGTGACAAAGGATGTACTGGCAGGATGACTGTGCACAATGATGGGGTTGACAGCTGTGCACTGTCAATTGGTTGACCAATGGCGGACCCTGACACACCTTCCTGTACCATTACACAGATATCATCATTACCAGTACCTGTGGCACCAGATTCAGGTTCCCTGCTGCAGGACACCAGAGCAGCACCAGAACCTGTGGGAGGAAGACAGGAAACACAGTTTACAGTCTCCACACATTGTTACCAGTGATGCACTTATGCACACATGCACACATGCACACATGGACACATGCACACATGCACACATGGACACAGGCACACATGCACACATGGACACAGGCACACATGCACACATGCACATGTGGACACATGCACACAGGCACACATGCACACATGCACACAGTCACACATGCACACATGCAGACATGCACACGTGGACACATGCACATGTGGACACATGTACACATGTACACATGCACACATGCACACGTGGACACATGCACACATGGACACATGCACACATGCACACATGCACATGTGGTCACATGCACACGTGCACACATGCACACATGCACACGTGGTCACGTGTACACATGCACACATGCACACATGCACACGTGGACACATGCACACATGCACACGTGGACACAGGCACACATGCACACATGCACACGTGGACACAGGCACACCTGCACACATGCACACATGCACACATGCACACATGGGCACAGGCACACCTGCACACATGCACACCCTGCAGTATACACACAGAGCACTACTGAGTTACACTAGTGTTACTAGCACTATCAGGACTATTATAGGTATTGTTAAACACACTCACCAGCATGGATGGCCTGCCTTGCTGTAACCCCGGAGGGACCTGCAGAAATGATGAGATTAATGTCAGTGGGCAGAACTGTGCCATTGATACTGCATATGATACAGTGCAGTAGTACACCAGTTGCCTTTCACACATCAGCTGCTGATATTGCCAGTATCACACATGCACAATTACATACTATGATGACAGATACATACCACGGACACACCTTACACATGCATAAACTAACAGTGTACAGAACAGTCAAGTGTACATATGGCATATTACCTGCATGCTCCATGTCGTGCTGCTGTGTGGATCCAGCCTCCATCATGATGCAGGTGTACTGCTGTTGCTGTTCCAGGGCTGGAGCCACAACACTTAGGAGTAGCCCCTCCAGTCTGGTGAGGGGGGGATGTGTGGCCACCCCACCTCCTGTGGCAACCTGTTCCCTGTGGATATCCGACGCACGCTGATGGACACTTCTGATTAAATCACTGCAGTGATGTCGTACCTGCTCATATGTCCTATTATGCGTGCCAATGTCATTTACCCTACGGACAAGGTCTTGCCACAGTGCAGCCCTCTTCTGCTGATTCTGGCTGGTGCGGGAAAACAGTATGTCATACTCCCGCACCAGGCTCTGGTGTATCTCCTCATCTTCCGCTGCAGAGTAGGCGGGATTACGCTGACGCGCCATCTCCCTGGAAGAGAACACAAACAGGATATCAGCAGACTATGTCAGCAATATATGGCACACATACTATACATGATACTCATGTGTAGTGATATACTACTACTCCCATATGTTGCATGTGTGTGTGTCATGGTGGATACACAAGTACATGGCCAGATATCAGTGCTCAGCCAACACCTGTGCAACAATACCTGCCACATTCCACACAACATAGTAGCATGCCCCATCGGTCAGCACACACTGACAGGTCCAATGCACAACCTCATTCTGGGGGTTCATCTCAAGGTACTGTATGTGGGACGCCATCCACTAGTGTGATGTGGACACAAATTACTCGGCCTGGATATACATATCCCACCACCACCACCACCAGCACAGTAGACTACTTTGATATGTATGTGATTAGACAGTTATTCACTTGTTAGGACTGAGATGGTATCCATGCAGCACACTGGGCCAGTGGAAGCCACAACCCACACTGCTGACCCCTTTGCAAATGCTTACCACGGACATGCCACAGATTGCATGGAACTTGCACACACATTTCTAACCCAGACCCTATGCACAAAGGTTAGGCATCCTGTCTGGTGGACCCCAGACAGAGGCAGATTGTATAACAATAGCAGGAGGCTACTGCAGGACAGAGCAGATTCACATTAAGGGAAGGTATCTGTGGTCAGCACTGGTACTACGCTACGGTGTGTCATAACAACGGCCACGGCCTACTCTGGGAGGGCAATGGCCACAAGCACTATGGATAACCACAAGGCCTTCTTCAGTTATGTTACACATATGGACCAAATGCCTCAGATATGCTCTGTGTTAATACACACCTACTTAACATTCACCAAACACACAGATATTGGCAACATTCTTGCAGACAGGTTCGGTGCACGTATCCCCCCTCCTTCTCCCCCACCAGTTGAAATACTTATCACAGCTGTATGTACCCTCCCTATCATCTCACATGTCCAGGTGAGGGCCGCCCTCAGCAAACCAGAACACACAGCATCACTCCGACCTGATGGTATCCCTGGATGTGTGCTACCTGCACTCCAAGAGGACATACAACCGCATATAAGACTGATGATTTATCTTGACCGTACTACAGGATATGTACCTGTACACTGGCATACAGCAACAGTGGTCCCACACCACTAAGGAGGCACCTCTACTGACCCTGGGAACTACCACATCATATGCATAACAGGCCTGGTCTGCTAAGCTATGGAATTATTCAGTATGGAATGCATATGCAGTGATATCGGGTACCTGCAGACACTTGTTCCCAGCCAGTTTGCCTTTGTGATGGGCTGATCCTGCCTTTTGAACCTGGCTGACCTTTCAAAGCAGTCACTACTGCCATTGCTGAGGGCAACGCACAGACAACTGCTGCCAGGATCATGGCCTAACACTGATTGACATGTAATGTATAGTCATCCCCTTTTGGTGGAACTACGTACACGAAACATATCACATGGACATACCTATAGATACAGACCTATGACACATTTGGAGGGTTCACAGTATGCACACTATTAACCTGCTACTTTGCATTACCTGTGTTTGTCGCAGCTGGTTGCGTTACCACTGCTTCTGCTTCCTGCTGCTACTGTCACTGCTGACAGCTTAGAGTCACAGTGTGTAGCGTGTTTTTTTTTTTCTCTCTGTCTCGGTTTGTCTCTCTCCCTCTGTCTGCTTCCAGACAGTGCAATGAATGTATTGCATGTGTGGAGTGTTAGTACAGGATGCTTTTGTAGGTATCTGCATAGGTCCATGTGATGGCCTCTGCACCAATTGTAAGCCAGCATTTGCTAATTGCATGCAGCCAGTTGTGTACTGATTGCAGTTCTCACTGTGATTTCAGAACAGTGCTATAAAAGGGTATGTGAGATAGGCGTTGCCCTTTCAGATTGTAAGGGCGGGGACCATGCTGGTATGCTGTGGACACTGTTCTGTGAGTGTAAAGGTTAGTATCTCTCTCATGATTCAGGCTGTTTGTAGATTCACATTTCTCCATTCCTCTCTCCTGTTCCCTGTAGTAAGTGTGTATGCACAATGACACCTACAACTATATATAGATATATATTTATATATATATATGTAAATATACATACATTTATATATGTACATTAACTGACATTATTACCTACAAGCTACCAACTAGCATGGCTGTTTCTGTTCACACACTACTATTATGGGAATCCAGTAGTTTTGACAGTAATTCTAAATGACATGCTTTGTGTACTACACATCCTATATTCCCTTTACATTCATCCCTACTATTACATGTTATATTTATTTTAGCACAATGTTCTTGTATAAGAGTCATGGCTTAGTGGTAGGTCATACAGACAACTGTTTCCAAGGTCCTGGGTTCGGGACTGACAGTGGGATTTTATTTTGCTTTTGAACTGACTACAGGACCTGTCAATCAAAGTGACTAAGGCACTTTTAAGCAGTTGTAACCGGGTTAGCGCTGGTTTGCGCAGAGCTCACGCATGCACACTGGTGGTTAGCTCCGAGCACACACGCGCACACCCGCTTACAACCGCTTAACAGTGCTTACTCTGGCGCACACCCGCACTATTTTCTTTGAAAGAAATGAAAATGGGGAGACAGAAAAGTGCTGAAAAAGGGGTCACAAAGAGGGTAAGACAGTAGGGAAACAAGCTTGGGATTTGCAGGTGGGATGTAGGTAAGGCCCATAGCTGCCCATTTCTTCATCAGCAACAGCTGTGCATATGTATGTAATTTGGTGTGATATTTGAAACCTTCCACCCCTGAGAGAGGTGTCAGGACAACAATAATACTTGTTGTACAACCAATTGTAATTGATAGTTTCCATGTCCAGCAGACATGTGTGCGGAATGGGCAGCTATGTATGGGGCATAATTTTTTTGTGGGTACAGAGTGCCCTTTTTTTTTTTTCAGGTGAGAGTGGTATGTCAGGTGAAGGAAGTCGGTACAGCTGGGGAGGTAGGTTGGGTAAGGTAAACAGACAAGACAAACAAGACGCATACAGGGGCGGTGTATGACACGTGTGGGGGGGTTACACAATTGACGGGGACGGAGATTTGGATATCCAGAGCCCATGAGCCCACAGATGGCAACAGTGAAACTGATATCCCCACCCATAGGCAGTTGCCACTGTTCCTTCACTGCCCAGGACGGGGCTGTGCTGGGGGCTGTGTAGGCCGGGCAACAGGCATGCCCGTAAGTTGTGCCACCTGTGCCTCAAGCTGGCGTAGGGGCTCGAGAACAGAGTCCCGGATCTCCCTACGCACCACAGTCCGGACGCTACGGAGGGTGAGTAGTGGTTCTCCTCCGGCCACACTTGCAGAGGGGGGGTGAGCCCCATCCCCTGCAGCACTTCCACCCGCAGGTGGCACAGGGCCACCGGAGGAGGGTCCAGACTGGGCACTAGTGCCAGGTGCACTCGCCAGCTGAGGTGGGAGAGGTGGGTCCGCTGGAACCTGCCTTCCCTGTCGTCCTATGTTTTGCATTATGTCATGACAGTTTGGGTTAGTGACATATAATACCATTCACAATTAGTTGTAACAGCATGCATTAGTATTCCCATTAACCAAACACCCAGATATTCACACCATTGAACAGCGAGCATAAGACATGCATAATTTGAACAGCAATACACAGTCCAACAACATGCAGGGTTGATTGATGGCAACAGGCCATCAGGTTTGGATGTATGAACAGGGCAGATGCATCAACGGACATGCAAATATATATGACCCAACAGGACAAATGTCCAGGGGTGTTAATTGTTATTGCACATGCCATTTTCACATGGAATGGGTTATATGTGGTTATAGGGTGGGGTGAAGAAAATAATATTAACACCTTCGAATGCCAATACATATGCTCTACATTTCTAATAGCTGCACATATATACACAGACTGAGAGCAACATATCCAGATTTTGGGATACACATTCCAAATGCACCAACATTTTGAACAGATTTTGCTGTTTGGTTTTGATTCTCACATGCATTTCATTCTGTCTTGACTGCAGTATACTTTATTCAGGGGTTATTACTACTGTATTGCTGGATTGGGTTATATGTGGGTATAGGGTGGGGTGAGGCAAATAATATTAACACCTTCGAATACCAATACATATGCTGTACATTTCTAATAGCTGCACATATATACACACTACTGTTCTAACTACAGTTTCCAATATGATAACTACTTCTACTTGGTGATAGGACTGTTACTGCAACATCAATATACATTTTATTATTCTTCATACACATTCATATCTAGCTTTGTTCAGCTACATCATCCTGCTACATTTGCTTTATATAGCTATAGACAAGTGTGGATGTTTGGTATATCAGACAATCATACTATCTGCATATTGCAGACTGAGAGCAACATATCCAGATTTTGGGATACACATTCCAGATGCAGCAACACTTTGAACAGATTTCGCTGTTTGGTTTTTATTCTCACATGCATTTCATTCTGTACTGACTGCAGTATACTTTATTCAGGGGTTATTACTACTGTATTGCTGGATGCATGACACTTTCTCACACTCTCTCACTTGTTTTCATTTTACTATTCAGGATGGTACTTACTTCTAGGCTTTATTGACATGTTTTACCTGTAGTTATTACAATCCTTTCCAGCAGTCTCACTTCTGTCATGTTTCAGTATTTCAACAGGGATATATTTCACACATGTGATTTCATCATCTTCTGCAGCTATACTTTTCAGCCTGCTGCAGGTTGTGTACTATTTTCTTACAGGTGGGGCATTTTTATTTCAGAATTTATGTTAGACATTTTCATTTTTCTGTTTGGATTACAGACTGCAACACACTTTTGTAATCAAGCAATACTTGCAAACACTTTCACACTGTTACTTGCACATTTTATTACTTAGTGACTACACTGCACTCTTTTGCTGACTGTCATACTTTTATATTTCTTTACAGTTACTGGTAGTGGATTACTGACCTGCCTGGTGGCGCAACCGCACCAGCCTATCATCATAGGCTCTGCGGTTCGCAGAATGGACACCTGCAGCTGTAATATAAATGAAGTAATATTGGAATACACATCTCCATAACATCAGCTAGTTTAATTTCTTACATACATAATTAAATGTAACTTACTCAGTAGTGGGGCGTTGGCCATTTGCCGGGCCTCCTGGATCCAAAGGTTCAATTGGTCCTGCTTGCGTCTCTTCAGGTCCGCATGGTGGTGACGGACCTGCTCACCAGTCCTTGGAATCCCTGTGGCACTGGTGAGATAATGAGCCAACCGGTCCCACGCCTCAGCCCTATATGCTCCCCACAGGACCTGGCCCTGCATGAGTTGGGCCTCATGATTGTGGACTAGGAGCCAGACCATGTACCTGGACTCCTCAATGCCCCACCTCTGTGCTCTAAAGCAACTACCCTCACCTACTCCTGTCATTCTGGCTGCAAGTCAGTTCTACAATCGTTTATGCTGTGTATTCCCGCCTATGGGGCTTATATAGTCCGTTTTTCCCGCACATATCTGTGATTGGCCATTTTGGAATTGTATCAACTTCACTAAACCTGCATTCTCATGCTCCAGTTTATATTCATTCCTATATATTTGCTATTATTGCATTTATAGGTACTGCTGTCATGGCTTAGTGGTTCAGTACCTTGACTATGGTGTATAGTATCCTGGGTTCGAACCTGGCCACTACTTTTTATTTTTTATGACTGTCTAGACAAGCTGAGGGGTGTGTCTGTGTAAAGGCTGTTTTGATACGGCTTGCTCAACGTTGCCCGTCGGTTAGCTTGTTTGCGCGGTGCGCAGCTCCGCGCAAATGGGGTACACTGGTTTAAGCCTCATTTGGCTATCAGCATGCATATTACACTCAGCTCAGTTAGGGGCACATAGATTTAGCGTGTTAAACCACTGCTCAGCTACGGGCACTCATTTTGCACCAGTTAAACCACTGCTCACCTACAGGCAGATGCACTCACCCTGTTAAACTGTAGCTCAGCTATGGGCACATCTGGCATTTTCTATTGTTTTGTTACCTCACATTTCTTCCATATAAATGGGCTATTTCATTACATTTTACATAAAATGTGATTTTATGTGTACATATTTGTCAGGGACTTGTTTCGTGCTTATTTTGCTAAAAATAAAAATTGGTGTTGGAGGGGCTCGAACCATGAATGCCTGCTCTTCGGCCAACATCTCTACCGCTACGCTATTACTTCTTGTCTTACTTTGCATATTTAGTTCTTGTATGCTTTCCCACTGACTGCTAACTGTAGCTGCGCTACAGGCACGCCCGTGCAAACGAGCACACTCACTGTTAAACATCTTTACAATTTAAAAAAAAATTATGAGATGTTCATTTGTACATTTTATGTTCGTAGTCTGTGGGGGCATGTGTTGTGTTTATTCACATTTCTATGGACTCTGTTGTGGGTGTTTACTTTGAGCACTTTTACTCTTCTGGGGGCATGTCCGCTTACAGGGCTCGGCCTACGGACATGCCCCCTACTGTCTTACACGGACCGTGTTAGCCTTAGGTGTGATTCAGCATGCTCTCATGAATATGCAGAGCATGCTGACATCACTCCGTTTAACTGCAGCCTCCATGTATGAGTTATAACTCTTACACGAAGGCTTAGTGAATCCTGCCCTATATGTTTTCAGGAAAAATGAAAAAAGGCATTGCAAGAAATCTTTCAGTCTCATATGGGGTTCAAGACAGACTTCTATTAAAACTAAAATAATATACAATATAAAAAAATGAGATAGTCTGATTTCTTTTTAATAGAATAAATGCATCTATTCTGGGTCATTAATATTGTAAAAAAACAGGACAGTAAATGGTGAAAAAATTGTATGCGAGGTATGATGAGATATGGAAACAAGTAAAAAGAAAAATAAGAGATGACAAAGATTATGCAAAAGCCACTGGGGATGCACAAGCCAGTGCATTTCTTTGTGCCAGTCCCAAGCTCAGATAAATGGGGAGGGTTGTGTCAGGAAGGGCATCCGGCGTAAAACCTCTGCCAAAAATTACTGATGTGGAGAACTTTTCATAATTACATACCGGATCGGTCGAGGCCCGGGTTAACAACGACCACCACCAGTACTGTTAGCCAACAGGGTGCTGGTGGAAATTGGGCTACTGTTGGCCGAAGAAGAAGAGGGGGAAGGCATGCCCGAAGGCAGGAAGAGAGGAGGAAGGTTAGGAGTGTAGTACTGAGGGTAGGAACTTTGAATGTTGGCAGTATGACTGGTATAGGGAGAGAGCTAGCTGATATGATGGAGAGAAGGAAGGTTAATATATTGTGCGTGCAAGAGACCAGACGGAAGGGAAGTAAGGCCAAGTGTATAGGAGGCGGGTTCAAATTGTTCTATCATGGTGTGGATGGCAGAAGAAATGGGGTAGGGGTTATCCTAACGGAACAGTATGCCAAGAGTGTTTTGGAGGTGAAGAGAGTGTCTGATAGAGTGATGTTTATGAAGCTTGAAATTGATGGTATAATGATGAATGTTGCTAGTGCATATGCTCCACAAGCTGGGTTTGCGATGGATGAGAAAGAAACATTTTGGAGTGAGTTGGATGAAGTGGTGGTGAGTGTACCCAAGGGTGAGAGACTAGTGATTGGAGAGGACTTCAATGGGCATGTTGGTGATGTGAACAGAGGGGATGAGGAAGTGATGGGCAGGTATCGTGTTAAGGAGAGGAATGCAGAAGGTCAGATGATTGTGGATTTTGCAAAAAGGATGGACATGGCTGTGGTGAATACATATTTTAAGAAGAGGGAGGAACATAGGGTGACGTACAAGGTTGGAGGAAAATGCACACAGGTGGATTATATCCTATGTAGCAGGGCCAGTCTGAAGGAGATTGGAGACTGTAAAGTGGTGACTGGGGAAAGTGTAGTTAAGCAGCATATAATGGTGGTCTGCAGGATGATGTTGGTGATCAAGAAGCAGAGGAGGAGTGTGAAAGCAGTGCCAAGGATTAAATGGTGGAAGTTAAAAAAGGGTGATTGTGAGGTGGAGTTCAGGGAAGAGTTAAGACAGGCACTGGGAGGCAATGAAGAGTTACCGAATAGCTGGGTAACTACAGCAGAGCTAGTAAGGGAGACTGCTAGGAAGGTGCTTGGTGTGACATCTGGACAGAGGAAGGAGGACAAGGAGACATGGTGGTGGAATGAGGAAGTACAGGAGAGTATACAGAGGAAGAGGCTGGTGAAGAAGAAGTGGGATTGTCAAAGAGATGAAGAAAGTAGACATGAGTATAAGGAGATGAGGCACATGGCAAAGAAAGAGGTGGCGAAGGCTAAGGATAATGCATATAGAGAGTTGTATGAGAGATTGGACACTAAAGAGGGAGAAAAGGACCTGTACCAATTGGCTAGACAGAGGGACAGAGCTGGGAAAGATGTGCAGCAGGTAAGGGTGATAAAAGACAGTGAGGGAAACGTACTCACAAGTGAGGAGAGTGTGTTGAGTAAATGGAAAGAGTACTTTGAAGGGCTGATGAATGAAGAGAATGAGAGAAAGAGAAGGTTGGATGATGTAGGGATAGTGAATCAGGAAGTGAAGCAGATTAGCAAGGAGGAAGTAAGCACAGCTATGAAGAGGATGAAGAATGGAAAGGCTGTTAGCCCAGATGACATACCAGTGGAAGCATGGAGATGCTTAGGAGAAATGGTAGTGGAATTTTTAACCAGATTGTTTAATGAAATTTTGAAAAGTCAGAGGATGCCTGAGGAGTGGAGAAAAAGTGTTTTGGTACCTATCTTTAAGAATAAGGGTGATGTGCAGAGCTGCAGTAACTACAGAGGGATAAAATTGATCAGTCACAGCTTGAAGTTATGGGAAAGAGTAGTGGAAGCTAGGTTAAGAAGGGTGGTGATGATTAGTGATCAGCAGTATGGTTTCATGCCAGGAAAGAGCACTACAGATGCAATATTTGCTCTGAGAGTGTTGTTGGAGAAATACAGAGAAGGTCAGAAGGAGTTGCATTGTGTCTTTGTGGACTTAGAGAAAGCATATAACAGGGTGCCTAGAAAGGAGTTGTGGTATTGTATGAGGAAGTCGGGAGTGGCAGAGAAGTATGTAAGAGTGGTAGAGGATATGTACAAGGGTAGTGTGACATTGGTGAGGACTGCAGTGGGAGTGACAGATACGTTTAAGGTGGAGGTGGGATTACGTCAAGGATCAGCCCTGAGCCCTTTCTTATTTGCAGTGGTGATGGACAGGTTGACAGATGAGATTAGACAGGAGGCCCCGTGGACTATAATGTTTGCAGATGACATTGTGATATGTAGTGAGAGTAGGGACCAGGTTGAGGAGACCCTGGAGAGGTGGAGATATGCTTTAGAGAGGAGAGGAATGAAGGTCAGCAGGGCTATAACAGAATATATGTGTGTAAATGAGAGGGAGGGTAGAGGAATAGTAAGGATGCAGGGAGTAGAGTTGGTAAAGTTGGATGAGTTTAAGTACTTGGGATCAACAGTTCAGAGTAATGGTGAGTGTGGAAGAGAGGTGAAGAAGAGAGTACAGGCAGGGTGGAATGGGTGGAGAAGAGTGTCAGGAGTGATTTGTGACAGACGGGTACCAATAAGAGTGAAAGGGAAGGTCTACAAGAGGGTAGAGAGACCAGCTATGTTATATGGGTTGGAGACGGTAGTATTGTCGAAAAAGCAGGAGTCAGAGCTGGATGTGGCAGAGTTAAAGATGTTAAGATTTCCACTGGGTGTGACTAGGATGGACAGGATTAGGAATCAGTATATTAGAGGGTCAGCTCAGGTTGGACAGTTTGGAGACAAAGCAAGAGAGGCGAGATTGCATTGGTTTGGACATGTGCTGAGGAGGGATGCTGGGTATATTGGGAAAAGGATGCTAAGGATGGAACTGCCAGGTAAGAGGAAAAGAGGAAGGCCTAAGATGAGGTTTATGGATGTGGTGAGAGAGGACATGCAGGTGGTTGGTGTGAAAGAGCATGATGCAGAGGACAGGAAGAAATGGAAACAGATGATCCGCTGTGGCGACCCCTAATGGGAACAGCCAAAAGATGATGATGAAAGATTATGCAAAAAATGAATATGTAATTAAGGTAAAGTTATGGAAATGAATCACTGATGACTGCTGTGAAAAAAGGAATGAAGGATAGCAAAAATTATGCATTTTATTGCATATGCATGGAGTGAATTATCAGATGTTAGAAAGGCAATACAGCAAGGAAAGAGAAGGTTTGAATATTTCAATGAAGCTGGGGTGTTTTTTTTTTTGTGTAGAATTTTGTTAAACAAGTTACCAGTTAAGGGAAATATGAAATATAAAGCAGCAGAAGATTGAATGTGTTATGACTGAAAGGTAAACAAAACTAGAAAACATTGTTTTTAGAATGTGAAATGAATAAATCATTTTGGAAAAATCTGGTTATTATACAAAAGGGGTGAGAGACTGACAACAACATAAAGATGAACTGGCTGATAAGAAAATGGTTATGGAAAAAGCACTGGGAAGGAAAGATGAAAATTAAAGAAATGAGAGTGGAGGTAGCATGTAAAAAATATGTTGTATTACTGATGAAGTTGTAAAAATGATGCAGATAGGATGGGTGGGGGGTTGCAAAAATATGTAGCTCTAAATAATGTAGAATGATGTATATATAGCATGTAAATATTTTATATATAAATGAAGCAACCCCTTTTCTTTTTTTGATAAGTGCTGTGGGATCTTTTACATCCAAACTGGCCCCATAAATTGGGTAGATGTAACCTTAGTTTAATGTCTCACTGAAAGGCAATAAATAATGAAGTATCTGGCTTTGTTGGATCTGGAAACTAGTTTCTTAGCAAGTTTAACAGCCAGGAGTCATGAGCCAGTGTATTGCATCCAACAGTAACAGGGATTTTGTTTGTTATAAGATGGGCTCCATAATTCCATATATCTAAATTTTATTCAGAATTTATATTGACAGTTCATTCCTGATAAAGGATGAGATAAAGTGCACATTTGGCTGCATTATAGTACTATTTTATGTATCTTCACTCCTGGCACATTAAAAGTTTATTTATACTTTTGCTGCATAACAATTTTTTTTCCCTGAATCTTTGTACAAAATCAAAGTTGCTGGAATTCCTCTAAATCTGCAATATTTATTCAGCTTGTTAAAACTAAAGTAAAATTGAACACACTGCACACAAAACACAAAGAAAAGACACCACCAAAAGACCTTAGCTCATCTAATTCACCCCCATACTCAAGTTAACACTTTCCCAACTAAAGGAATAGGTTAAGTACAACACTGACTGCACTTCCCATTCATATCATTAAAAAAAGTGGACAAAAAAATTCCCATACATAAAAATATACACCACCTCCCAAAACTCAGTGTGGCCCTAAATCAACTGCCATGAAATTAAATCCATTTATGAGAATAAAAATGATAAACTAAGAAAAAATTGAAAATAAAGCACTAACCGCAATTTTAGCCAAATAAAAAAGAAAAAAAAGCATTCCTGACATAAATAAACCCAATAGTACCTGTGTAAAATATTTACAGTACGATTAAAATTATGCATGCAACAGCACCATTAGTGCAGCTGCATCCTTATACAAGGTGATAACGGAACTGGACACAAGCAGGATATGCGGGGATGCAGGTGGGTGCAGCCATTCTGCATTTTTTTATTATGTTTTACTGTGCTGTTTGTACTTCATTATTACATGTTCTAGCAGATGAATACTATTTTTGGACTCTGAGTGTGTTGTTTAGTTGTCATATTAATTACTTGGACTTTCATTGTGTTATCCTCAGTGTTTTTCATTGCAGACTACATCACTGCAGCGATGTGAATCTATGCATACTATAATATGCCAACAGTAGTGGTAACATGTCTCAGCCCTTCCATAGAGACTGTATGCAGCATGAAATTTCCATTTGGGTTCCCACTCATTAAGAGTTAATACACTGAAGGTCTTCTTGGAGAAGGGACCTGTGACTGACCTGAGAACAGATTCCTACTAGAAGACTGAAGACGCATTCTTTCAAATGCATCTTGGTCCAACTTAAAAGACTGAAAAGACAAAATATTGAAGTGGCTTTTAAGTGAATTCTTTCCCTGGGAAAGAATTCGCTTGGCCGCTTTGTTTCTTTGCCATTTTCAGCACTGCAGTGCAGTCTCAGAGTTGGTATATTTAAGTAGGTTAGTGGGGGTGTGAAGCCCCCCACTTAATGTAATGTTTAAAGTGTTTTATTTTTTCTTTTTTCTTTGTTGGAACAGCGATTTTTTGCCCTTGGAAAAGAATCGCTGTTCTGACAGTTCAACATTGTAAGCTTTCACTTACATAGGGTTGATTAATCACTGTTCGCTTTTTTAAGCATTTGGTGATCTCATATAGACCCCCTGAGAACACAGGCATGTGGGTAGACTTAAGTTAAAAGAAAGCTATTAGTACATTCAGGGGAGTACCAGGGAGGAAAACACTGCAAACCTGGAATATGTAAACAAGAAGGTGTTTATTGCAAGGTATTTCAGCTAATATGCAGTTATTTGGAACTGTGTATACATTCCTGCCTTTATTACCTAGAACTAAGTTGTCTAAACTGCATCTGTATGAAAGCCGAATAGTCAACAATTGGGAATTAATGTTTTGTACAGATGCTTTTGGAAGAATGTATTATTACTTTAATGGAACTGTTGGAAACTGAAGTCATTTCACTATGGTTCACAAAAAAGGTACATTATACAGCAAAAGGTAAAATTATTTAAAAACATGAATGCTGACTGGACAAAGCAGTCTGTGTGCTTATTATAAGTCCAGCCTTATCCACATCATGTCCGTCCCACAGCAGCTTCAAAAATCAATAGTATAACCACTCTGTTCTTAGCTCTAAGTAGAGTAACAAACAACATTTAAGGACAGTATGGAATACAAACTCACATGCATCCACAGACAAACACAAAATAAATAGAAAATGATGAGAGAAAATGGTTTTATAAACCCTTGATCATCTTTCATGCAGGACTGCAGCAGTTTGAATGTGTCCTTACTTAAAGGATATGATGTGCACTCAATCCTGAGTTTCTAAGCAAAAAAGTGGAACAACTTCATTTTCTATAATGAATTATGCAAGTGTCAATATGCACATGCCCCATGCATGTGCAGTACATTAGGAAGTTCTCCCAGCTATGAAATTAACAGCTGAATGAAGAAGTTTGCTGACACAATGTCACTGTTTAAAAAAAAAAAAAGCATTGTTTAATAGCAATAATACAATCCTGTATGTGGGTAATGCAATCCATGGCTGGCTTTTTATTTGGTTAAGAGTTGTGATCAAACTACAATAACTCAACATTATCCACAGATCATCATGGATTACTACTAAAGCAGCCTATCTGTGGAATCTTGAACTAAATTTAGTTTGTTTCCTTTGAGTCTGCTATATTTGGTTTATATTAAGACAAGATGATAGCACTTAAAAAACAAACTGTTACTGTTGCCTAGTGAAACATGCTGATAGAGGCCTATTCTTTACTATACTGTGAGTAAATGAAAAAGTTTGTTTTCACTTCTGTCTTATTGTTCAAAATACAAACACCCTGGCCAACAGTTCTACATCTGTTGGGGTATGATGGACAACACGATAGATGTTTTGTCACATATGGTGGAGATGCTGAAGATACCACCCCACTCTCAAGAAAGAAATATTTTAAGTAAAGTGAATAAACTATTTAAAATAAAAAAAATGAACTAAGTTCACTGAAGCCAATCAACTATACTGCTGTCTAGAAAGTTAGACAACCTTGTCCAAAGCATTCTTTCCCTACTGCATAACAGATGAACAGGAAGACCTTATTACAAATGATCACAGCATTGCAATAAGTAGCCAAGATCCTGGATGAAAATAGGTCTATACTGTCAGAGAAACTAGCACTTTATTTAAGAGAAAGATTAAAACTCAAATTAGTACTTCTGATATTTAATGAACTGAATGACGTCTTAAAGATAAATGTAGGAATACAAGTGATTTAAAAATGTATTACGGTAGAAAATTGTGAAATGGTAAGTGGGAATTAAATGCTTATTTAAATGCTGGAAATTGTATGATTAAGCATTTATAATGTGTTTATTAAGGCTAATGTGGAAAAAAGGTATATTGACATACTGGGGACCATCTGAGGTGTGTGTTCACTGTGGCGCTGGGGATCATTTCATAAGGAAATGTAAGACGTAATGTTTTCAATGTGGAGAGATAGAACATGTTCCATTAACTTTAAAAATTTACTTAAGAAATGTGGAAGTAAAGAACATTGTTATCTAAATGTGACAAAATAATCAAGGAAATTTTAAAAATAATGAAGAAAGGAATAGAGAGGTAGGTGTTCAATGGAAATAAAATCAATAGGAATCATGTCAAGGAGGAGAAATAGAAGAGGAAGGAAATTACAGTTCTATTAGACAGAGAGTAAAGAAAAGAAAAAAAAACTAAATTGTTTTCCAGACTTGCAAAGAATGGAAACTATTAATTTGAGAGTGATTTCTTTGAATGTTAATAGTTTCATAAAGAATTGTAATTTTGGATTAGTGTCAGACAAAACTGTGATGTGGCATGTTTACAGGATATTAGGTTCTCAGATGAGAAAACAAGACATATTGAAATATCATCAGTGATTGTGAAATAAAATGAAGTTTTGGGGAATAAGTATGTTCTGAGGTAGCAATACTTAAAAAAATAAAAAGACCATTAAAATGCTTGATGTCATAATTGTGTCCAAGAAGAGTTGCCATATTAAAGATGCAACCAATTTATGGAGACCAGAGTACTTATGCTTATACTCAAAATAATGAAAGGGAAAATTTTTCATGAAATCCAAGTTTCTTTTGGCTAAAATGAATGTAATTATTGTAGCAGACTAATTGAAAATTGAGGAAAATACATGGTAAAATTAGTAAAGATGTTCAGACAGTTAGAAATGAGGATGATGTTCTAGATAAAGAAAGGAATTATACATATAAAAGAGGTCTATTGAAAACAGAATAGATTTTGTGTTTTTATAATCTAATAGAAAAGATTGCTAGATCTAAAGAAGTCTATTTTACAGATCATTTATGTATTGAAGCAGAGATATCAAATAAGGAATGGTGTTTTAAAGAGGGAATAGTTCTAAAGGTATTAAGAGGCAGAGCTCAAGACACTGACAGATCAAAAACTGCATGGATAAATTACAGGAAAATCATAATACAATGATGTATTTTTATGGGACACGCTATAAAGTATATTTGGCACTCAAAGTATTATTCAGAATATGAGAATTATTTAGAAATTAAAAAAAGTTAGGAAAGTAATGCAAAAGTATGGAAAACATGTAGGACTATATTATGGGCTTGGTGGGTGAATTAGAGAAATTTTGTGGTGTTGTTGAATTCCATAAACTGGAGAATGATGTCAACATCTCCATCCCACAAAATAAATATATCATCCAGATACCTGGTGTAGAATTTCCATGAACTATAGAAAGTGGACTCAAAAAGAACTTTCTCCCACTGTATCATAACTGCATTGGGAAATAGACCCCCCCCCCATGCTGAACCCATGGCTACACCTTTTGCTTGCAAACAGAAATCTCTTTTTCGAAAATAATGACATTATTATTCAGCACAGTTCCATAAGATTTTTGTACATATTTATGATGTCCTGTTGCAGTCATTTGTTAGCTAAAAATTCACAAAACCATTATAGGCCAACATCTTGTGGAATGATAGAATACAAATCTTTTACATCAACTGTTATAAATAGATATGATTCATGCTAGAGAATGTGATTAATTTTATCCAAAAAATTCCATGAATCATGACAGATGTGTGGTTTAGCCATGACAAATTATTTGATCTTGACGTCTAAATATTTTACTAGAGGATGAGTGATGGATCCTCTGGCATCTACAACTGGCCAATGTGGTGGTTATTCAATACTCTTATGGAGTTTAAGAACACCAAAAATGGTTGGTATAATTGGTTTGTTTGCATTTACGAAGTTAATAGTCATCGATTGAGATCTGCTTATCAATAAATAAGTCCATGATGTTGGATCTAATTCTCCTGTAAGTAGAATTAAGTTAATTAATCGAGGAATCTGTGTAAATGTCATTGTCTAAAACTTCTTTCATTTTATTGCAGTAATCAATCATATTCATAACAATAAGGCCACCCCCCTTATCAGGTTGCATTATTCTGATTTCCTGGTTGTTTTGAAAACAACAAATAAGCTTGCTTTCGGCCTTAGTTATGTTATATGCTGGTTTTGCTTACCTGGCCAAGTAGTTGCAGATATCCAGTTCAGAGATCCTCTCAAAGCATTGAATAACAGGATTAATGGGAGGATTAAAAGTACCAGATATGTGTAAGGCGTTAAGTGCTCCATTACAATTTTGAAATAATAAGTTGACGTTTAACTTCCTATCATAGTGTTTCAAATCTGTCAGGACAGAAGCCAGATCTGTTGCATACCCTTTGTAAATAAATTGTAACACTCGTCATCCAAAACACATGTAGAATAGCTGTACACTTTGAAATCACCTATTGAATTACATACAATATTGCAAGGTGGTAAAACAACAACAACCCTCTGATTGACTGCATCATCATTGGGAAAATGGGGTGCAGTTGTTAAAATCTTCCTTTGTTCCATCCTCTCTTGCCCTTCCCGGCACCTCTCTGTGGGGGGTTGTCTCCATGATATATCCTGCCTTCGGTTGGGTGGGTGTTGTTCCCATTCCCTCAACCTCTCCAACTATCTAAAAAATAATCAAGATTGGATGAACCTGCTTGATTTGGAGGCTCACTATTGGATTCCTAACTAATGCTATTATAAGAGGTATATAAAATTTGTTTTTGTCCCCATCCTTGTGAAGGTGGAGGAGGGAGGTATGCTTGGTTGTTAGCATACTCCTTTCTATCCCTTGTGACCTTTTTAATTTTCAGGTCTCTAATGATGTTCAAATGTTCATCGATACTGTTAAAAATATGTCTGTATTCATTTTATGTTGTTCATAGTCAATATATTGGGTGATGTTATAATCTAATTGTGTTGTTTCAGCAATAAGTTCTTCAAATTGTTTAGTATTATGTTTGATCAGAAGGTCCATGTATTCACATCCATGTCTGTTAAACAAACTAAGTAGTTCCACATGTAACTTGAAACCTTGGACTAGGTCACTGGGAAAGTGCCACATATGAGGCTTTTAGGGACAAAGACAAAAGCACTTAACCTTTAGCTTGTTTAAAGTGTTTTTCAGTGATTAATAAAACTATTTTGTGTGCATTTGGTGTCCTGCTTCTCAGAGTTCCTAGCTTTGGATTTTTTTGGCAATTTTAACTAGGTTCATTTTTCCTTTGTTTCATTTTTTGATAAATCTGAATATAATTATACAGGAGGTATGAAAGAAATGTGATATTGATAAAATAAGATAAAGTTTTTTTGTGGCAATATGGGCAATGCAGAAAAGAAAATGTGAGGAATTGATGATATACAACAAGAAAAGAAGAGTATGGCCTATTAACTGAAAGAAGGTAATGGCTATAAATGCAAGGGTGGGGAATAGAGGCTAAATATCAATAACAAATGAATAAAATAGTATTCAATTAATTTATTTTGGGTTAATAACTTGCAAATAATTTTAGATATGAAACTATAAAAATTAGAGTGTAAATTCATTAAATGCTTGGTTTTTATGGTATAAATGAATGAAAATGTTAATTAATAATCCCTTCTATTTCAATAAATGCCACAGGATCTTTTGCATTCACTTTAGATCCCACCAACTCAAGCAGATTGGACCTTTGCATAACATCTCATTTGAAGGTTAGCACTCTCAGGATAATAACACCCTTAAATGCTGTACTGCAGAGTCAGCAATTTGAAAATTAATCCAGTCACCTGCATAATATAATCCAATAATATCATGTTGAATATAAAACACAGCCTTCTGATCTTCCAAATCCAAATGCAAGTCTGCTACCTGTTCAGACAGCGACACTGATTTGCTACCTCTGCATAGTATTAAGACAAGAAAGCAACACTTTTAATACCTGTTGCTTAACAGAATTTATACAAATTGCCAGGCTACCAAAGGAAAAGACGTTCACTATCAGTATTCATGCAAAAATAAAAATGACTATTTTGATAAAATAGTTTCCTTTATTCTAGCCACTGTGGTGCAGCAGTAGCATTTTTGCCTCACAGCAAGAGGTTCTCCCATTCGATTCTCAGCTGGAGCACCTTCTGTGTGGAGTCTGCATGTCCTCCCCGTGGTCGAGTGGCGTTCAAAAGACATGCGTGAATGGACGTGCCTTTGTTGAAGTTTGGGAGTCGGCCTGGCACCACAGCACCATAAAAATCTACTGCCAATCATTAGCTGACCAAAGTTCCGCTGTGGCGACCCCTAACTGGGAAAAGCCGAAAGAATAAGAAGTTTCATTTATTATGCACGCTTTCATTCTACCACAGATAAAACTTCTTCAGATACAATAAACCCACCAAAAGAAATACATTTATATAGTAGTAGCAAGCCATGTGATCTATTAAGATGTCGTATGACTCCCACAATCAGGATCTGAACCTCCTCCTTTCCTTACTTTATTATTAAACAATGTTAGCTCACAAAATAATAGACTTTATTTAGCAAGTATAAAAAAAAATCACCCAATCCAATACTACACAATAACAACATATAAAATAGAAATATATAATTAAAAATCATATCCAGTCCTCCTAAAATACATCAACTGTAGATGGAAAGTGGGGACCATGGCTACAATACTGGAGAAAGGAGAAATTACCTGGCAGTTGTTTTTAAATGATAATTCTAGGCAAGGTCTTAATGACAGTTTATCCATAGTGCCCCTTATAAAATTAAAGGCTCTTAGCAGATAGGTTAGGTGGAAAGGTTATACCAATTTTTTAATAAAAATATTTTAGTAAAATATTTTCATAAAAAAATGCCAGTTCCATCTACAATTAATCCCCAGGATTCAGCAAGCTCTGTACGGTATGCAAGAATAGTACAAGTGCTGCTGCAGGCAATATGGCTGGCGTGCGATCCAGGAATGAGCTCTCGGGATGCGCATGAGCACTCCTGCATTATTCCTGCATGGACACAGTCCCTGTGTGCTAATTATCTCATTTGCTGGTGAAAACCATGCAAATGAGGTGAATTAGCAATCCAGGAAGCAGGCAGGTGCCCATGCAGGAATAGTGCAGACTGCAGAAATGTATTTAGCCAGTAGCTGAATACATTTCTGCAAACTACAAAACGGAGGCATGACAGCTCGTAAAAAAGCATGTATTATAAGGGTTAGGCATGCCAATGGCCAAATATATGGGCATAGGCATGAAAAATAGTTTCAAAATTATAAAACATAACTTTTTTGGCTGATTTTAGCCATTTAAGCGTAGGGCAGCAGTGTGCAAATGGGATCGGCCTGAAAATAATAAAAAAAGCTGGAAATAAGCTTTTAAACCAAAATCATCATTTTGCATAATAGTCAATGGCATGCATAACACAACAAGACCATGGAATAGTGGTTGCTAAGGGGGAAGGCTGAGTGTCAGTTTTGTAACCATGCATTAGCAGTCAGTTCTATGCAAATGAGGGGAATGATAGTGAATCACAGATTTCCCCTCAGTGCTAGCTTGCACGCAACCGTATAGGTGCAATAACACTATGGTGTAACTTAAGAGCTAGATGACCTCATGAGGGGGACTGTCATAACTGCTGTAAGCTTACTGGAGCACAGTTGCCTGTGTTTGCCCTTAGCTTAGCACAGATAAGGAAGGGTGTGTGTCTGAAGCTGCCTAGCAGTATTTACATTGCCTAAATGGCTGTACGCACCATGCACCAAGTTTAAAAAAAAAAAAAAAAAAAAAACAGAAAATAGCAGCTCCTTTCACATCTGAGGAATGGGTATGCACGGCACGCCTTGGGGCTTAAACAGGAAGGCAACAGGAAGGGAAAAACAGCAGTAGGAAGGTAATCAAGGAGAACTAGCATAGCTGGCAGGTGAAATGTATCAGAATCAACCAATTACACAGGCAGCAGCCCAGCCCAGCACACTACTATAAACTATGCAAACACCTTTTACTCTGGATTTTCTCACAAACTCTACACCACTGGTGTACACAAATGGGGAATTTTTACCTGACAACACTAACAAAATGATAGGGGCTGCCGTCCCTCTCATACATCAATATGTGAAAGAGGCTGAGAGCGGTGAGGATGAGAATGCTGTTGACCAACCCACAGTGAGGAGAAGGAGAAGAGTATACAGACCCAGGGTAACCTACCAGGGACTACATGAGCTGGAGATAGTGGAGCGCTATAGGGTGGACAGGGACCTCCTACAGCAAATTGATGAGCTGTGCTGGCCACGCCTCACATACAGAACCAACAGAGGAGAACCCATCCCAGTGGATACCAAGGTATGTGTAGGCTTAAGAATACTAGCCACAGGTACCTTCCAAAGACCAACTGGGGATATCATGGGGATCTCACTGGTATCAGCATCCAGGGTACTCCACCAGTTCCTGGATGTCATGTCAGCACATGCCAGTGAGCATGTATATTTCCACAACACCTGTGAGGTGTTGACCAGCAATATGTGTCTCTTCCAGCAAATAGCAGAATAACCTGAGGTAGTGGGTGCTATAGACTGCATGCACATACACATCAAAGCACCACCCGGTGAGCAGGGTAGGGTCTACATAAACAGCAAAGGCTTCCCCCTCCATTAACTGCCAGGTCATGTGCAATGCCCAGGGCATTATAACAAATGTTTGTGCTGGCAGCCCTGGAAGCTATCATGACTCCCACATCTGGCATATGATGCAGCTGTACCAGAGATTTACCAGTGGGGACATCCCATATTGCCACCTAGTTGGGGATGCTGGCTACGCACTGGAGCCGTGGCTGATGACACCCATCAGAAATGCATGCACACTTGAACAAGAGCTCCATAATGAGGCACAAGCACAAACCAGAATCATAATAGAGCATGTGTTTGGGATGCTCAAGTCACGGTTCCGGTGCCTGAACATATCCGGTGGAGCCTTGCAGTACTCTCCAGCTACATGTACCCAAATTTTCATTGTATGTGCCGTGCTACACAATATTATCCTGCGGAAACAGCTGCAGCAGGAACAGCACGGGGCAGGGCCACACAGCCCACCAACATTGCCAAGGCCAGCATGGGCACAGACTGACTCGGAGGAGGAACCTGAGCCTGCCCCTGTAGGCAGATGGAGGCGTGCCCAGTATGCCCAGGCTTTGGCAAAGAGGCAACGCATAGCACATACACGGACACAGTAGGAATCCAGAGAATGAAACCTCTCTCTGACTCACACAATGCTCACCACTCCCACTGGTAAGCAGTAGGACTTCCCTCTACCACAGCAAGGTCTGGATAGCTCTGAACACAGAAAATAAAGTCCTGAAACCAGCAAAGCATGGGTCTGGACTATACTAGCTAGAAAAGGTAGGGAACAAGCAAACAAGATAGTATTTTTGTAGTAGTTATTGCTTATTTTAGATATTTATAGCAATTTTATTATATACTGCATACTTGTACTGTATTTCATAGCTATTGGCTCACTTGTGATAAACATTCTGTAGTGTTTTCTCCCACCCTCCCTCCCTATTGGCATCTTGTCTTACCTGCTGGCCGTGCAGTTGCCCACCCCTACTCTAAATTTGATCTTGGACACTCCTCCTAGTCTAGTGTCATTAGTTCATTCTACCTAATACAGAGAGAACATCTGAGAAGGCCAAACCCACTTAGTTTCTTTCCTTCTGTTCCTGCTTTCTCACTTTCTAAAAAAAAAAAAAAAAATTGTCTGAATATCCTTGTGTTCTAACTGTGCTTCTCAAACATTTTGGAAATACAGAGTATATTTTGGTGCATTTATTAAAACTGTGTTTGCCTTAATATTGCTACAACTCAAGTGCTCTAGGTTGCACTGCATCTGAATTGTTTTAGTGTATTTTAGCTGCTTTTCTGTATATATAGACGTTTGTGTATATGTAGACTAGCTACTTATTCTACTGTATTAAAAGTCTGCTCTTCAAATTCTCCCTTAGAACTAGCTGGTTTCTCAGTAGTAATGCTAAAATCTGAACCCCTGTGACTAGCACTTGCTCTAGAACCTGTGTGAAAGCACCAGGAAGCCTTAAACTGACACAAGCACTGAACTCATAATCCACAAAATCCGACTAATAACTGTAAGCCAAGGAAGTTGTAAATAAAATACAAATTTATTCTTATTGAATGAAGCGCTTTTCGTTAGCACAAATGTGTCAAATTCTTCAGATTCAAAACAGTTTTGTGAAATACACACACCACTTAAAACAACTTACTCTTGTCATGTGATCGCATCAGCTGGTGCTGCTGTTCTAGAGCCTGCTCATATTTAAAGTGATATTACATATAAAAAGCAGTAATAAAACACATTGTGCACACTGGTACAATGTTCAACAGACTGATAAAACCTAATCTAAGCTAAGCAGATAAACTACGCTTAGCAGTCAATATCGACTGCTTAATAATAAAGAATAAATCAATTAGTGTTACAGTTAAACAAGTTAAACTTATGGCAATCCTGGTTGAATAACAATCCTAAGAAGTCAGAAATTGTCAACCAACAACTCAGACAGGATTGGTTCTATGCTGTCAGTTTACTTAATTTTACAATACAAGTAAAAGTGTTAAAAATACATTAATAACCAATACATTTATACAAATTGTACTTACAAAATGCTAACAAGCGACTAACTCAAGAAGTCAGAAATTGACCATTGGTCAAGGCCATTTTTTTAGAGTACAAATATTTAAGATTTATAAGAGGTTTGATGTTTATAAAAAGCTATTAAGGGATTGCCTACAAAAATACTTCTAGTTATAAATCACCAAACTACTAAATAAACATAATCAAAAACACATTGTTGTAAGTTACAAAGTTCCTGCTTCATCTATTTAGACTTTTTAACTTTAAGAGGCAAGCAATATTGCAGGCATCATTCAGGCCAGGACTTAGAAATGTATTTAGTCTCACCTGCCATAACAGCTCACGTTCTTCGAGCATCAAGTTAAATGGTCCACCTCTCACATCAAAGCTCACATGGTCTATAACTTTGAAAAGAAACTTGTGGTTACTGTGTTCAATAAGGTGTCTTGCTAATGGATTATCATCTTTTTTCTTTTCTATAGCATATGTGTGCTCGTATACTCTATCTTTTAGCTTACGTTCGGTTTTACCGATGTAGAAGGCTGAGCATGCTTGGCACCTAGCCACATAAACCATAAGCTTAGAGTTACAGTTGTATTTAGACCTCAACTTGAAAGTCCTATCATTAACAACACAACTCTCCCCTATTTTAGTTTAGTTTTTAAACATCCACTACACAGGGTGAGCATAGTGTTTTATACCAGATTCTTGGACAATATTTTCGTCCTCTTCAAGGGCGATGAAAAACAGGCACAAGAATTCATTAGGAATTCGTTAGATATTTAAACTCAACTACTCGTTGAGGTAATGAACTTGATAGAGGGCAGCACTATTAGTAACCGCGCATTGACAGCAGAAGTAACAACTCGGGAGATAACTAAAGAATTTCAAGCTAGTTTCATAACTACTTTCAGTAATGACAGTCAAATGGTCAGATTTATCTTGAATAAAAATTGGGAATTAATCTTACTTGATAGATCTTTGACCATTAAACTTGGACAAGCGCCAAACCTTGTCTTTAGGAAAGGAGCAAACCTGAAAATTTTGCTCGAAAGAAAGAGTATGGGACCCCTGTCAAGGCGAGTAGGAGTGACTACATGCGGTAACTGCAGAACGTGCAGACACATTGAGATAGGGGAGAGTTGTGTTGTTAATGGTAGGACTTTCAAGTTGAGGTCTAAATACAACTGTAACTCTAAGCTTGTGGTTTATGTGGCTAGGTGCCAAGCATGCTCAGCCTTCTACATCGGTAAAACTAAATGGAAGCTAAAAGATAGAGTATACGAGCACACATATGCTATAGAAAAGGAAAAAGATGATAATCCATTAGAAAGACACCTTATTGAACACAGTAACCACAAGTTTCTTTTCAAAGTTATAGACCATGTGAGCTTTGATGTGAGAGGTGGACCATTTAACTTGATGCTCGAAGAACGTGAGCTGTTATGGCAGATGAGACTAAATGCATTTCTAAGTCCTGGCCTGAATGATGCCTGCAATATTGCTTGCCTCTTAAAGTTAAAAAGTCTAAATAGATGAAGCAGGAACTTTGTAACTTACAACAATGTGCTTTTGATTATGTTTATTTAGTAGTTTGGCGATTTATAACTAGAAGTATTTTTGTAGGCAAGCCCTTAATAGTTTTTTATAAACATCAAACCTCATATAAACCTTAAATATTTGCACTCTAAAAAAATGGCCTTGACCAATGGTCAATTTCTGACTTCTTGAGATAGTCGCTTGTTAGCATTTTTTAAGTACAATTTGTATAAATGTATTGGTTATTAATGTATTTTAACACGTTTACTTGTATTGTAAAATTGAGTAAACTGACAGCATAGAACCAATCCTGTCTGAGTTGTTGGTTGACAATTTCTGACTTCTTAGGATTGTTATTCAACCAGGATTGCCATAAGTTTAACTTGTTTAACTGTAACACTAATTGATTTATTCTTTATTATTAAGCAGTCGATATTGACTGCTAAGCGTAGTTAATCTGCTTATCTTAGATTAGGTTTTATCAGTCTGTTGAACGTTGTACCAGCATGCACAAAGTGTTTTATTACTGCTTTTTATATGTAATATCACTTTAAGTATGAGCAGACTCTAGAACAGCAGCACCAGCTGATGTTGATCACATGACAAGAGTAAGTTGTTTTAAGTGGTGTGTGTATTTCACAAAACTGTTTTGAATTTGAAGAAGTTGACACATTTGTGCCAACGAAAAGCGCTTCATTTGATAAGAATAAATTTGTATTTTATTTACAAGTTCCTTGGCTTACAGTTATTAGTCGGATTTTGTGGATTATCAGTTTGTTTTTTGGTTTTTCACAAGCACTGAACTCTCCTTGTTAATAAGTAGAAATTAATCGTAGACACTAAAAAGCCTATAATTGTAAAGTACGTTGCAAAGGTAAGGAAAAACGGCTCTTGTACTTTACAAATAAGCACCTAAACAGGCATGTCCAAGGGTCAGCTTCCAGTAATTTCTCCTGTCCAACTGGTGAATCTGAGCATACTGGGGCAATGCAGCAACTGCCTCATGTACACAGACAATCCTCTCCTCCTACCACCCAACACTACAACTTGCGAGAGATGCACTTACATAGCCAAACTGGAAGCAAAACTCTCTCCAACCAAGATTGTGCTAGACAGTCAAGAGGAGAAGGTTAACACCTGCACTACACCTCAAGTAACACATAGCCCTTCAAAATCCACACCATCAGCACCCACACATAGTAAAACTAAACCCACATATACGGAGGCCCTTAACATTAACCTGCTCAAGCAACAAGGACCTCCGAAGCTGAAACGCAAACAAACACCTGTCACAACCAAAGTGACACATAGCTCACAACACCAGTGTGCCACCCAACAACAGCCCCTAAGGCAAGACAACGTACCCAACACTTTAGTCATAGGTGACTCTATAGTCAGGCACACTGATGTCCCACTCACCAGGATGAACAAGGAGAAAATTACAGACAGCTGCCTGTCGGGTGCCAGGATCCACCACATAACTCATGCACTCAAGTCACTCTTCAACAAGTACAAATACGTCTCTGTCATTGTCTATGTTGGAGTGAATGACTTGAGACATACCTCCCTGGAATACATGAAAAGAGACATGGAAGAGTTCTCAGATCATGTGGCCCAGGCAGGTATGACCAGAGCCCTGAGTAGCATATTGCCTTTGCTCAGAATTATACCACAGTAAAAGGACAAAATGGTTGCCTTCAACAATTGGCTAAGCTTCTGGTGTCATTCAAAGGGGATCCATTATCTGTCTGCCTGGGACTACATGATCAACAAACCACGATGCTTTGCCAGAGATGGTCTGCACCTGTCACCCCTGGGATTTAGGTTACTGGCTAAAGCTCTAGCCACCCCTATAGTGCCTTTTTTAGACAAGGTTCAAAGGACAATACTACCACCATAACAGATACAAGCATGCAAAATATGAAGGTAATGCTACTCAATGCTAGAAGTCTAAACCTCAAAATGCACTCTCTCAAGGCACTCCTAAAAATGGAGAATATCGATATCTGTGCAGTAACTAAGACCTGGTTCAAGGTTCCAGAGAGCACCACTGTAATACCAGGGTACAACTCTTACCACACTTTTCAGCCACCAAACCAAGACTGAAACACTAAAGGTGGAGGAGTGTCCATATTCACCAAGGATATTCACACCTCCAGTCCAGTTGCCCAACACAATGCATCTGAAATTCTCCAGGTGCAACTAACACTAGGTAAGACTGCAATCCAAATTGTAGTTTGCTACAGATCCCCCACCATGCCCCAAGATTCTCACTACACCTTTCTAAACATACTGGAAAATATTAAGATACAACCAAACACCCTAATACTGGGTGATTTCAATTACCCTGCCATTAACTGGGAGAACTACTCGGGTACCAACACCTTTTCCCAACGGTTCTTGGAATTCATAAATTCCAATGCCCTGGATCAACTAATCCATTGTCTCTCCAGGGGCTCCAATATCCTAGACCTAGTCATTACCAACATGGGAGGTAGATACTCCACACCAGTGGTCACCCCCTCATTGGTCAGTTCTGACCATAAGCAAATCACCCTTGATATCCACATCCCCCCCCACCCCACCCCCCCCTCAGTAAGGAAACCTCTGTAAAAAACTTCTTCAAAGCCAACTTCATGTTACTCAAGTCAGAAGTGACAAACGTCATGACACCCATGCAGACAGGAGCTGAAAGTTTGACTGCTGAATCCTACACTAAGGCACTGTACGAGCACATCCACTGGTGCGTAAATCGTGCCATCCCAAATAGAACCAAGACGCTCTCCTCCAAAAAAAGGAAGCCAATCTGGTGGTCTCCTGCCATAAACAAACTATACAACAGAAGAAAAAAATTGTTGCAGAAAAGAGGAAAATCCCATAATGCAAAAAAACTCCTTCACAAGCCTCAGTAAGAAGCTGCGATCCCTCATACAATCCTCCAAAGCTAGTTATGAAAATAAAATTGCCAAAGATTCCAAAGACAACCACAAGGCATTCTATAGTTATGTCAAGAATCTAAATGGCAATGCTCAGATATGCTCTGAGCTACAACAGAATGGCATAAAATATACTGATTCCAAGGATATTGCCAATATCCTGGCAGATTGATTTAGTGCCAACTTTATCCCCCCTCTCAACCCCTAAAGGGCCCATCTCAATACCAAAAGATTGCTAAATTCCGGTAATCAGGGCCACACAGGTAGAAACTGCACTGTCCAAAGCTAAGAATACAGCATCCATGGGACCAGATGACATCTCGGGCTGTGCACTACATGAACTACAAAATGAACTAGAACCTCACCTAAATGTCATGTTTAATCATAGCTTCACCTCAGGCTTCATGCCCACTGAATGGCACACAGCTACAGTTATCCCACTCTTCAAGGGGGATCCACCTTGGATCCTGGGAACTACCATCCCATCAGTCTGACGAACCTGATCTGAAAGGGCACGGAACGCATTATCATGGAACTTATAAACAATGACATTTGCAACCTTCAAACACTGGACCCTACCCTGTTTGGGTTTGTGAAGGGCCGATCTTGTCTTCTGAACCTCACTGACTTTTTTGAATCAGTCTCCAGAGCTGTGGATGAGGGTAAGGCGGCCCACACAGCCTATCTGGACCTTGCCAAGGCCTTCGACACCATCCCCACTCTGGAATCATAGATAAACTTACTAAGCTGGGCATAAATCCCTACGTCACTCGATAGGTTGCCAACTGATTTACTGACAGAACCCAGACTGTAAAAGTAGCCAACTCCAAATCCAGCTCCAGGCAAGTGACAAGTGGAGTACCTCAGGGTTCAGTCCTGGGACTGCTCTTGTTTGGCATCTACTTCTCTGAAGTACAGGCCAACACTAAGGGACTCTGGCTAACAAAGTTCACAGATGACTGCAAACTGGGAGCCATTATTGAATCCCCAAATGATGTGGATATTCTACAAAAGGGCCTTACAGAATCAGATGGTTGGTGCCAGAGTCATGGGCTCAAGCTTAATGCCAAGAAATGTATAGTTATCCCCTTTGGGAAAAAAAACATGTACCCATGAATTACCACATAGGTGTCAGTACACTAAACACCGAAAGTGTGATGAGAGACTTAGGCACACATGGACAGTGGTCTCACCTTTGATAACCACATTGCCACAAAAGTCAAGAAATCCTTCTATGTGGCACACCTCATCACTAAGGGCTTTTCATCAAGAAAAAAGGAGGTCATTGTCCTACTGTACTCATCCCTCATTAGACCCATTATAGAATACAATGCCCTGTTTGATATGTACCTCACAAGACATCTTCAATAGCTGGAAAGGCCGCAGAAATACCTCACTAAAAGAATCACAGGCCTAAAGCAGATGCCATATACTGACCACCTAAAAAAACTCCAGCTATACTCTGTGGCATATCGTCTACTCAGAAGCGATCTCTGCTTAACATACAAGGCCATATCAAACTCAGAGCTGTTGGACATGCTCCACTTAAAGAAATCACAATCTCTCAGAGCCACACACTCCAGGGATCTAAACCTTGTCATCACAATGAACAAAACATGCTAGAGGGATAGGTTCCTGACCCAGAGACTCCCCATACTCTGGAATAGACTGCCCATACATGTCAAGCAGAGTGCCTCCTTGGCCTTCTTCAAAAGGAACCTTGACGATTGGATGGGAGATAGGAAATTCACCCCGGGGATCATGTCAGTCACCCTGCTAGACAGGGGTCCAGGGAAGTAAATATTGTGGGAAGAAATATTCAGGGAATTGTTATGGCTAGGCTTGTATAGGCCCTAAGGCCGATAGCCTAGTACCAACCTATGAACATACAGTAAAAGGGATGCCAAACATGACACTACTTGTGATTAACTATGTATAAGGAGTGTACTATGTGCATCTGACATAGTCAGGCCTCCAGCACCATCCTCAGTACTGACACAGCCACAAGGTAAGTCACTCACCCTATCAACTGCTAAATGGAGTAGTATGTTCTGCTACTTGTATTTATGGTACGGATGTGAGCATGCAAGGGAATCAGGTGGCTGAATGGGATGGCATCAGATAGTTGACACCTATATGGGCAGCATGAAATCCATAACAAATACTGGTGTTGACATAGTAGGCAGTACTAGACAAGGTGACAAATCCCACTGCAGGACATGTGGTGGGCCAAATGTGTGCCCATAGGACACACACGTGCATGTCAGTGAGGCTCACATACCCAACAACAGTCTCAGCCAGCAGGACAGGTGTAGATGATCACAAAAAAAGGTTGTGCTAAGGCCTCTGATTGATGGCAAAGAAGAACAGCCCCCCTCCAGACCTACACAGACAGACTATAACAGGTCAGGCAGCTGGATGTTAGTTCTGAAGGGTAAGAAGTCTGAAACTGAAATGTAGGTCAATAAAACCTAAGGTCTGTACTACACTGATATGTTTCTAGTCTGCATTATAGGCCAGAACACAGAATGAAATGGAAGCCAACAGAGTACCTGAAATAACAGTAAAGTCACAGTTGTCAGGTGTGCCCCCCCACAATCCTACTTAGAAATGTAGGAACATGTGCATGTGGGTATAATAACAGTTGTGCACAGATTACCTGAGCTGGCCAAATTAGCAGAATAGATTGTTGCATGTGTACAATATGCAGGGCTCTGTGTGTTAGGTTGTTGTGTGTTGTATATTGTGCGGACGTGGTCAGCATGTATGCATGGAGTGTTGTGTCCCAGTGGCCTATGGCCAGTACTGTTGATGACAGGGCCATGTTTCGATGACTGCAGTGCCAAACACAATGCATCCCAGCAAGACCCAATCCAGCAGTAAGCCATACTAATTGTTTGGATGTAATATCTGTCACCATCTGAAAGATGGACATGGCATGAATGTGGGCCCAAACATACACACAGTACACAGGTAGAAGTACCCTAGACAGAGTATATAAAATGTAACTGTCAAATGGACACACCTTTGGAATTGTACATACAGGTTAGCAGCACATTAGTTGTCTGTGTAGTATGGAATACTGATGTAGTCTGGCCAAAGACTGGCAGACCAAAAAAGGCAGAGTTATGAAGTATTGAGAAACTGTTCATGTTCCCACACAAGCCAGCATAAAGGGAATGCCCCACATATATCTGTGAGGCAGCTCCAAGAAGCTTCCATAGCACACATGCACTCAGCTCACCCCACCATCAGCCACAGCTTCAGCACAGGTCATATCCCTGCTGTTGGGAATGAGTACAGTATAACCCCCACTTCTGTATGGGAATACCCACAGAATGCAGCCTGCTGAAGAGGTTTCACATGCAGGTGTGTCCCTAGCTGTAAGCAGCACCCTGCCAGCATCCACAACAATGGATTTATAAGAACAGAAACTATTGCAATTAACACCTTGCACACTTACCCTTTCACCCCAGGGGTATCCAGTGGCTTGCAGCCTGGGACTGTAGGAGTGACAGAATGCACTGGCCTGCTACACATGGCCTGCATCACTACCAAATGCCCTACAGTCCCCTTTCAAAGACCTGTGCCTCACCCATGCTGCCAATGTCTGTTATCTCATGGAGTCCCAAATAATGACATAACACAGTCCACAGAACACAAATGCAAGGCCATGTCAGCAAATCCCAGTAGCATGCCCACCATGTCCTAATGCATGAACTGTGGGCCAACCCCTAAATACTGCTGGGATGAAGGGTTAACTGTAAAAATACTTATCAGATACTGGTTGCATAATGTTAGGAAGAGGATTGAATAATGGGGGGTAGAAGCATGGACGCCATGGAGTGTGAAGTCTGAAACTCTGATGTGTGCACATACTATCCCTGCCTCTAAACCCAGGAATGGGTGGCTACAAACTGCTTGTAAACTACAATGTGAAGGGGAACTGACAAGATATATGAACCCTGCCTCTGGGCAACCTGTGTGAATCTGTACAGCTGTGAGGCATGGCCACAGCAGGATATGGCCATTCTATCAAGTCGATAGATGTACAGGCAGGGGATCCTCAGCCACCACAGTAGCAAGGTGCTGGACCATTTACAAAGACCCATCAGCAAGTGTCTGCAGCTCCCCCTCCAGAATGGCATGAGTGTGTAAGAATATGTGGGGTGCAGACCACAATACGGGACACAGCTTCATTCATCTTGTATTCCCCAGGAAATTACTGTGAGAAAATAAGTATATCTGTCAGTAGTTGATGACATAATACATCACAGTGAAAAACAGTACATATGTCCGAATATGTCTGCTAACACCAAAACCATGTAGCACAAGCAGCACAGACACGATTAGTTACAGTATACCACTATCCTTTGCCCATGGTGACTCCATATTGTCAACCTATCTACAGATATCCTGCAGAAACAGGTTTCTAGCTGTAGGTGTAGAACACAAATGCCTGCACTGGAGTACAACCTACCTGGAATGGATTTAGGCATTCAATACAGAAGGTCATACTGGGCATGCTCCCACACTTAAAATGATGCCCATGTCTGGCAACAACAGTGGACTATACATATTTGTCAGTCACAGATTTCTGTGCACACACACCACATTGCACACCAGTCATGCTTTGCACACACATCTGATAGGAATAAACACATATATCCAGGGACAACACACTAGACTCGGTCAAACATACACAAACAGAGATGGGGGAAGATAGAGGAAGACAGTGACAAAGATCTTCCCATCATGAGGCCTGTCCCACCCACCACACATCCAATTGGCCAATATCACATGATGTGCCAATGTCTATCATTGTAGACATTTGCTTCTGGTAGCCCTCAGCACTATAGTGTCTGTGGTGCTTGTGATAACTGTGTATTATGACAGTGCAAGTCATTATTCATCTAGCAGTCATATACACAGTCCTGTCAAATGTAAAGTTGAGTGTGACTGAGTGTTGTATGTGTGTTTCCAGAGGGATGGTTTATGGCCCATCCACACACACTGCACTCCCAATTGCCCTAGTTTAGCTAGTCTGCTGTCAGTCAACTTGAAATACCCTTTGGAGAAGGCTCATCCCTATAGGCTCAGTAGCACATGCAATAACTGCATAATGCTATAGCGTGGCATACTAGTTAAGTAGGTTGTTTAATCCCAGACATGGCAACTGTGTTTGTGGGTAGGGGGCAATGATATTGAGGCCATTCACAGACACTACACCTCCCATTGCCCTACTTTAGCAAACCTGCTGATGTCATTCACCTTGAAATACCCCTTTGGTTAAGGGCTAGTGCTATAAGCTCCATGGCATGTGCGATAACTGTGTAATGCTATAGTGCAACATACTAGTTAGATAGGAGTTTTAATCCCAGACATGGCAATTGTGAAACTATGTGTGTGTCCAGAGTAATGTTTTTGAGGCCATTCACAGTCACTACACCTCCTATTGCCCTACTTTAGCAAGACTGCTGATGTCAGTCACCCTGAAATACCTCCTTGATCAAAATTCAGCCCTGTAAGATCCGTGGCACATGCAATAACTGCATAATACTATAGTGTGATGTACCTAGTTAGTAGGAGTTCTAATCGCAGACATGGCAACTGTAAAACTGTGTGTGTGTGTGTGTGTGTGTGTGTGTGTGTGTGTGTGTGTGTGTGTGTGTGTGTGTGCCCTTGTGTAGGAATCAATGATTTTGAGGCCATTCAAAGACACTACACCTCCCATTGCCCTGATGTCATTCATCTTGCAATACCCCTTTGGAGAAGGTCTAGCCCGATAAGCTCCATGGTGCATGTGACAACTGCATAATAATAGCATACTAGTTTGATAGGAGTTCTAATCCCAGACATGGAAAATGTGTGTGTGTGTGTGTGTGTGTGTGTGTGTGTGTGTGTGTGTGTGTGTGTGTGTGTGTGTGTGTGTGTGTGTGTGTGTGTGTGTGTCTCTGTGTACATAGTAATGCTTTTGAGGCCATTAACAGTCAGTACACCTCCCATTGCCCTACTTTAGCAAGGCTGCTGATGTCAGGCACCTTGAAATACCTCCTTGGACAGGAGTCAGCCTGTAAGCTCCTTGGCATGAGTGATAACTGCGTAATGATATAGTGTGATGTACTAGTTAGGTAGGAGTTCTACTCCCAGAAGTAGCAACTGTAAAACTGTGTGTGTAGTGATCAATGATTTTGAGGCCATTCCCAGACACTATACCTCTCATTGCCCTACTTTAGCAAGCCTGCTGATTTCATTCACCTTCAAACACCCCTTTGGAGAAAGGTTAGGCCTGTAAGCTCTGTGGTGCGTGCAATAACTGTGTAATACTATAGTGTAACATACTAGTTAGGTAGAAGCTCTAATCCCAGATATAACAACTGTTTGTGTGTGTGTGTGTGTGTGTGTGTGTGTGTGTGTGTGTGTGTGTGTGTGTGTGTGTGTGTGTGTGTGTGTGTGTGTGTGTGTGTGTGTGTGCCCTTGTGTAGGAATCAATGATTTTGAGGCCATTCAAAGACACTACACCTCCCATTGCCCTGATGTAATTCATCTTGCAATACCCCTTTGGAGAAGGTCTAGCCCGATAAGCTCCATGGTGCATGTGACAACTGCATAATAATAGCATACTAGTTTGATAGGAGTTCTAATCCCAGACATGGAAAATGTGTGTGTGTGTGTGTGTGTGTGTGTGTGTGTGTGTGTGTGTGTGTGTGTGTGTGTGTGTGTGTGTGTGTGTGTGTGTGTCTCTGTGTACATAGTAATGCTTTTGAGGCCATTAACAGTCAGTACACCTCCCATTGCCCTACTTTAGCAAGGCTGCTGATGTCAGGCACCTTGAAATACCTCCTTGGACAGGAGTCAGCCTGTAAGCTCCTTGGCATGAGTGATAACTGCGTAATGATATAGTGTGATGTACTAGTTAGGTAGGAGTTCTACTCCCAGAAGTAGCAACTGTAAAACTGTGTGTGTAGTGATCAATGATTTTGAGGCCATTCCCAGACACTATACCTCTCATTGCCCTACTTTAGCAAGCCTGCTGATTTCATTCACCTTCAAATACCCCTTTGGAGAAAGGTTAGGCCTGTAAGCTCTGTGGTGCGTGCAATAACTGTGTAATACTATAGTGTAACATACTAGTTAGGTAGAAGCTCTAATCCCAGATATAACAACTGTTTGTGTGTGTGTGTGTGTGTGTGTGTGTGTGTGTGTGTGTGTGTGTGTGTGTGTGTGTGTGTGTGTGTGTGTGTGTCTGTACAGAGTAATGCTTTTGAGGCCATTAACAGTCAATACACCTCCTATTGCCCTACTTTAGCAAGCCCGCTGATGTCAGTCACTGTGAAATACCTCCTTGGATAGAATTCATCCCTGTAAGCTCTGTGGCATGTGCAATAACTGTGCAATGCTATAGTGTGATGTACTAGTTAGGTGGGAGTTCTAATCCCAGACATGCAACTGTGTGTGTGTGTGTGTGTGTGTGTGTGTGTGTGTGTGTGTGTGTGTGTGTGTGTGTGTGTGTGTGTGTGTGTGTGTGTGTGTGTGTGTATGTGTGTGTGTGTGTACAGAGTAATGCTTTTGAGACCATTCACAGTCATTACACCTCTCATTGCCCTACTTTAGTAAGCCTGCTCATGTCAGTCACTGTGAAATACCTCCTTGGACAGGATTCAGCCCCGTAACCACTGTGGCGCATGCAACAACTGCATAATGCTATAGTGTGATGTACTAGTTAGGTAAGATTTCTAATTCCAGAAATGACAACTGTGAAACTCTGTGTGCATGCATGTGTGTGTGTACAAAGTAATGCTTTTGAGGCCCGCTGATGTCATCTACCTAGAAATGCACCTTTGGAGAAGGGCTAGCTCTGTAATCTCCATGGTGCATGCCATAAATGCAGAACAATGTAGTAGCAGTAACTACATAGTTATGGGTTTGAATATCATCTGCGGCAAGTGTTTGCTTGTGTACCTCAAAGATTTTGTCTCCAGTTACAACCGGTACACATCTCAGAGCCTGACTTTAGCAGTCCTGCAGATATCATCCACCTTGCAAGTATCTGTTGCAAAGGATAAACCATGACAGGTCAGTGGTGCATGTGGTAAATGTGTAACATAATGGTCCATAAAGGTTGTTAGATAGAGGTTTGAGCCTCACACCTAGCATATGTAATTGTGTAATTAGGATAAAATTATTTTTGGGATCTCTCATCCACTACATCACCCAATGCCAGTATTTACATAGACTGGTAATGTTCTCACCTTAGAAGTACCTTGAGACAACATCCATCCAATGACCTCTATGGTGCATGTGATAAATGTGGTACACTGTAGTAGCAATATGTAGCTGGGCAGGGGTTTGAATCTCAGTAATGGTAAGTGTATGTCTGTCATCAGTATCCTCTGTGGAGGTTGCTGTAATTGTGTAATGACAGGACGCATTGTGCAGTTGGTTTTGCTAAATTATTATATTGAGGACCTACTATATGTCACAATGTCCACCTTACAGGGACAACAAAAGTCAAACAGCAGAGTGGCTGGTGTACACAATCCATAGCCCTGCATGTGACATTGTGGATCAGTGAACAATATAGGCAACCCTTGTATTACTCAGAGAACACTCTCCACCCATGTCTCATACACAAATACACTTGGCTAGGCAGCAACCACTGTAGTGGTAGTTCCCTGCATATTCCCTCACAGATAGTAACCATGGTGTGATTGCAGTGGACTACATGCCTGTTGACCACAACACTGCCACTGACATCAGAATGTACTGTGATGTGTAACATCTCCTGACTGAGTGTGTGTTATCCAGCAAATCAAAGGACATGGCACCCTGTTCCATCCCTACAATAGGCAAATAAATGCTTACAGTGGTCCTTTGCTATGTTCCCCAGTGAACGCCTGCAACAACTGTAGAGTCTGCAAATGTAACCCACAAAAGAAATACCATGCCTTATACACATGCCCTGTATGGACAGATGCCACTAACTCCACTGATTACCTGTATCATGCTGTCAATGTAGGTGCAGCCATGACCTCAGTTCCAAAGCCAGGTCTCACCACATGAGGTCAGGAATGTCACATCAGATGATAAAAATCTGTCCACACAACATGCCCCAGAGACCCCAAGTACACTTCCACATGTCACAGAACATGCATGTTGGACATGTACACAACCCAGACACTGTCCATGTTATGGGATATAGATCACATACATGACAAGCATTGCACAGCACTGGACACCCACAATAGTAACCCAGATATGTGGATGGTGAGTACAATACACACCTGTGTGAGCCAATCCAGTGATACCCCTGAGCCACAATGGAGACCATTGTCATGTGGCCTAATGCCAAGGTATTCCCTTTGTCTAGCCTTGTACAGCCTTCTGGCACAGTCAGCTTACTACACGCCTGTGAAGCAATGACCCATGCATGTCAGCACTGGCAAGTGTGTGTGTGTGTGTGTGTGTGTGTGTGTGTGTGTGTGTGTGTGTGTGTGTGTGTGTGTGTGTGTGGGGGGGGGGTGATTAATGATTTTAAAGCCATTTACACTCACTACACCTCCCATTGTCTTACGGTAGCATGCCTGCTGATGTCAGTCACCTTGAAATAACCCTTTGGCCATATATCAGCCTGATAGGCTCTGTGGTGTCTGTGATACCTGTGTAATACTGTAGTGTAGTAAACTAGTTAGGTAGGAGTTCTAATCCTGACCCTACCAACTGTGATAATGTGTGTGATTACCTGAGAGAGTGTGGTTGTGTCTTCTTTAACACCTGCTTTTGTGGAAAGTCAAATGTACTGCACTCCCCTTATCCCTCCTTTGTCACTGTTGCTGATGTCACTCACCTTCAAAGATACCTTTGGACAGCTTTTCAACATGTAAGCTCCATGGCACGTGCAATAAAGGCATAACAATATAATAGCAATATATAGCCAGATAGGGGTTTCAAGCTCAATACTGGTAAGTGTGTGTTTGTGTGTGTGTTATTATTGTCCTGTTGTGGTGATTGTGTAATGACAGGGTGCATTGCAGTGTGGGTTTTGCCTCATCATTATATTGAAGAGCTACATGTCCCATTGTCAACATTACAAGGCCAAAATTTTCCAAACATTGTAGAGATTGTTGTCGACAATCCTCAGCCATAAATGAGTACAGCCATGTGCAATTAAAATGTGACAGTATGGATTATTACACAATATAGGCAACTGTCATAATGCCCAGATACCACTCTCCACCCATGGATCATACACAAAACATGCTTGGCTCTTACTCTCCTACTCCCTTCCATTCTTACTTTGTCTCTGTCTCTCTCTCACTCCCTCTCTGGTGGATGTGAAAAAGTGCACCTGCTTTGCTTAGGCAGCAGCTTGAGTTTTGTAAGTGATGCTCATGATCAGCTGATGACCTATGCAAAAATTGCAATCCCCACAAGCTAATTGCATGTGGAACAGCTGTGGTATCATTCCTATAGCCAATTGCATGGAAACACACTCCTATAACTAAGCACTCCATGTGGGTGTTGGCCCTTTACCTTCACTGTGAGCTGGACTTCATGTGGGTGTTTGACAAACAGCATCACAGAGGGTAGTTGGATATACCTCTTACAACATACACTGTGGAGACAGGCCAATAAACAGGATGGGGATGTTCCAGACATGGGGACAGAATGTAAGTATTACTCTTCTACATTTGACGTAATATTGGTTTAACAGGGTTTGTGTGAATATGACTGTTCTACATGATTTAATATCTGTCATGACAGTGTTATGTGGTTGAGGAAACTCTCACCTGTAGGGCTATCTGCAGGCTGGCTAGTGTTTGGAGTCATACATGTGTTGCGTTACTCACACATTTCCTATCTTCAGAAATGCAGCAGCATACTCTGAGGATTGCAGTCAGTACATGGTGACATCCATGTGAGTTACTGACTTCATATCCCTCAGAAGACATATGCCACAACAAACCCTGTTACACTAGTAAATGTATGGGTTTATCACAGCAACATGTCAATATTGGCCCTATGTTTGTGCCTCCAGCCAAAACTCTGTCAACCTTTGTACATATGTCATGCAGTAAGAGGTGCATATGTTCAGTAGATCATTATTTACTGACATCATACCTGATAACAAGCCAGTAAGATATCAGACTGCTAGACATGTTATGTATAGTAGGCCTTATATTTGAGGACAAAACCTGGGCATTCTGTTGTAGTGTGTACAGTAGTGAGGTCTGTGTACTTATGGTGATTGTTGACACAGTGTGTACTGTGAATATGTAACTTGGTCTGTGTACAGACTGTGGTAGATATCATTGTTCTTGGTCCTGTTCTATCTGATGATGCATGCTGCTCCAGTGTATGGTACCCTATCAGTGTACATGTTTGTAGGGCCAGACCAACACATGTCCCATACCACAGTCAGGCATTGGAATACACTGTGTATTTGCCCAGTATATGTAGGGTTAGTGTGTGAGTGGCACATATGAGGATTGTGTTGCTCACACAGTCCACATACTGTAATATTAAATACACCTACCATATGTGACTGTGGCAGTGTTCAGATTGGTTGTGGGTATGCACTTTCACACAGGTGTCTGTTACTCCATGCTATTACATGCCTGTAGAGCCTGCTATATTTGCAAGTACATGTGTATTCCCCCATAAGAAATGTATGCCAGTGTTGTGGTAGTCTGCCTGTAGTTTGCATAGTGCTTTGTGACATACCTAGCAGCTCACTGTATATCCCAGTGTGATGTTATGTCCAGATATTTGTCAGATGTAGTGTTGCCGGGCCACCATAACTGTTGTGTATTTCTGACAAAGCAGGGGGATGCTGTACAGATGTATGTCACTAACTAGTGGGTAGTATGTGGGCTTGTGACCTCTGCTCCTCCGGTTAGTATGTGTCAGGACAGACAGGAGTGTGTGAATGCATAAACTGTGTGAGTTTATCTATTACAGTATTTTTGTGATATCCCCTTTAACATGGCTGTAAACATCCACTTTGTCAGGCTTGGTCCACACGTCTTACACTAAGGGGTTCTGTGTATACCTCTTGACTGCCAGAGTGTGTCAAACTGTCCACATTTATTGGTCATATCTATGCTGTATTCCACAGGATCATTACTGTAATTTGTGTGGTACTGCACTATGATGATCTTACGATGTCTGTCAGTAACTGATGGCATACATGTCAATATCAGATGTTACTTCCCACACAACATTTCTGTTAAGACAACCTCTGTTACAGTAGGAACATTCTACATTTATACCTGCAATACTTATATGACATCCCCTTGCAGTAAGAGGTTGTGACTATTACATATGTTATACACACACATATATGTATATACATATATATATATATATATATATATATATATATATATATATATATATATATACATACACACACACACACATATATATATATATATATATATATATATATATATATATATCTAAGATAGATCTATATATATATATATATATATATATATATATATATAACAATTTACAGATTTACAGATGTATATAAATACATATGTAAGTATATATGTGTATGTACATATATACATATATCTACATGTGTGTAGTTTTGTAAGTGATGCTCATGATCAGCTGATGACCTATGCAAAAATTGCAATCCCCACAAGCTAATTGCATGTGGAACAGCTGTGGTATCATTCCTATAGCCAATTGCATGGAAACACACTCCTATAACTAAGCACTCCATGTGGGTGTTGGCCCTTTACCTTCACTGTGAGCTGGACTTCATGTGGGTGTTTGACAAACAGCATCACAGAGGGTAGTTGGATATACCTCTTACAACATACACTGTGGAGACAGGCCAATAAACAGGATGGGGATGTTCCAGACATGGGGACAGAATGTAAGTATTACTCTTCTACATTTGACGTAATATTGGTTTAACAGGGTTTGTGTGAATATGACTGTTCTACATGATTTAATATCTGTCATGACAGTGTTATGTGGTTGAGGAAACTCTCACCTGTAGGGCTATCTGCAGGCTGGCTAGTGTTTGGAGTCATACATGTGTTGCGTTACTCACACATTTCCTATCTTCAGAAATGCAGCAGCATACTCTGAGGATTGCAGTCAGTACATGGTGACATCCATGTGAGTTACTGACTTCATATCCCTCAGAAGACATATGCCACAACAAACCCTGTTACACTAGTAAATGTATGGGTTTATCACAGCAACATGTCAATATTGGCCCTATGTTTGTGCCTCCAGCCAAAACTCTGTCAACCTTTGTACATATGTCATGCAGTAAGAGGTGCATATGTTCAGTAGATCATTATTTACTGGCATCATACCTGATAACAAGCCAGTAAGATATCAGACTGCTAGACATGTTATGTATAGTAGGCCTTATATTTGAGGACAAAACCTGGGCATTCTGTTGTAGTGTGTACAGTAGTGAGGTCTGTGTACTTATGGTGATTGTTGACACAGTGTGTACTGTGAATATGTAACTTGGTCTGTGTACAGACTGTGGTAGATATCATTGTTCTTGGTCCTGTTCTATCTGATGATGCATGCTGCTCCAGTGTATGGTACCCTATCAGTGTACATGTTTGTAGGGCCAGACCAACACATGTCCCATACCACAGTCAGGCATTGGAATACACTGTGTATTTGCCCAGTATATGTAGGGTTAGTGTGTGAGTGGCACATATGAGGATTGTGTTGCTCACACAGTCCACATACTGTAATATTAAATACACCTACCATATGTGACTGTGGCAGTGTTCAGATTGGTTGTGGGTATGCACTTTCACACAGGTGTCTGTTACTCCATGCTATTACATGCCTGTAGAGCCTGCTATATTTGCAAGTACATGTGTATTCCCCCATAAGAAATGTATGCCAGTGTTGTGGTAGTCTGCCTGTAGTTTGCATAGTGCTTTGTGACATACCTAGCAGCTCACTGTATATCCCAGTGTGATGTTATGTCCAGATATTTGTCAGATGTAGTGTTGCCGGGCCACCATAACTGTTGTGTATTTCTGACAAAGCAGGGGGATGCTGTACAGATGTATGTCACTAACTAGTGGGTAGTATGTGGGCTTGTGACCTCTGCTCCTCCGGTTAGTATGTGTCAGGACAGACAGGAGTGTGTGAATGCATAAACTGTGTGAGTTTATCTATTACAGTATTTTGTGATATCCCCTTTAACATGGCTGTAAACATCCACTTTGTCAGGCTTGGTCCACACGTCTTACACTAAGGGGTTCTGTGTATACCTCTTGACTGCCAGAGTGTGTCAAACTGTCCACATTTATTGGTCATATCTATGCTGTATTCCACAGGATCATTACTGTAATTTGTGTGGTACTGCACTATGATGATCTTACGATGTCTGTCAGTAACTGATGGCATACATGTCAATATCAGATGTTACTTCCCACACAACATTTCTGTTAAGACAACCTCTGTTACAGTAGGAACATTCTACATTTATACCTGCAATACTTATATGACATCCCCTTGCAGTAAGAGGTTGTGACTATTACATATGTTATACACACACATATATGTATATACATATATATATATATATATATATATATATATATATACATACACCCACACACACACACACATATATATATATATATATATATATATATATATATATATCTAAGATAGATCTATATATATATATATATATATATATAACAATTTACAGATTTACAGATGTATATAAATACATATGTAAGTATATATGTGTATGTACATATATACATATATCTACATGTGTGTGTGTGTGTGTGTATATATATATATATATATATATATATATATATATATATATATATATATATATATATATATATGTATATTAGTGTATATATATATATATATATATATATATATATATATATATATATATATATCTCCATATCCTTATGTGTACACGAATCTTGTATTTACCTTCCCAGACGTATCCCTCCATATTTATCTATGTGTTTATACAGATATGACAACATACTGATTCAACAATATGTCCACTAACAAATACTACACAGTTGTATACTACTATTCAGTATGTGTACTTACAGATATATTGGAAAAACAACAAATGTCTTTATAACTGTGATAGCTTAGTGGTTAACTGTGCTGACTATAGTGTACAGGGTCGAGGGTTCAAGGGCTGTTTATTTTCTTGCTGGGCAGAACAAGGAGAGTTGGATACAGAGTGGTTAAGGAAGTCTTGAGCAGTGTTTAGCAGGTTTGCGTGGGTTTATGCAACGGTAAGCTGTGCTAACGTGTGGTTAAATGTATAGGCGCTTAAATCGTTTCAGCTTCGCTTACCAGTGCACAAATCTGCTTAGCATTTATATTGCAGCAATGCTGAAACTGCTAAACATGGCTCAGCCCTGGTAACAAGTGATCACATTCCAGTCTGATAAAATAGCAGGGTAATGACATCTTTAATAAGTATATTTAATTCCATGTACATAACATGCGCCTATGTGCTGTCATTACAGTAGCAAGGGTTGTGAGTCTACTGTCTGGGACACCTGAGTATATATGGCTTGTACAACACTCATTTCCATTTGAATGTGTTTCATACATGGGTAGTATCCCAGGTTATATCCAGTCACACCGGCATGTAGTGTATCATTACATTACTAATGTTGACAGTGCTTTCCCAAGTAACAGTAGATTGCAGATTGTAGTACTGGAACCAAACACCCCTGCATGCAAAGATGGACTCTGAGTCCTGACTATTGTGTTTTTGGTGTGTGAGCTGTGTGTCATTAAATATTTGCTACTGGATATTGATCTGATATGTGGATATTAACTGTAGACTACTGTGTGTATAGGACATGTCATCAAGGGCTGCTGTCATGTAGTAATGGCATACCAATTAGTGTCAGACATCTATCTGTCAAAACATTAATCCTAATGCATAACCATTTGGAGAGCTGATGTCTGTCTGTCCTCTGTATAGATGTTCAAATGTCAGGTATCCATCTTGGCTGATTACAAGCAATCTATGCTTGACTGACACTGACATGTCTGCCCATCTGTGTTATGAATGTCAAAGCTAGGAATCCCCACCCTGTATACACCACATGCCATGGATACCTCAACTGGACTACCACAGTCAACAGAACATGCTTGGGTACACATCTGCAAGACAGAAACTGACCATGTTATATAATACATGTTGCATAAATGTCATTTGGAGCACCTTACTGGCCCTCTGCAAGAGGCAACCAGATGACTGGATGTTGCATTTAACTCTCACCCAGAGGATCACTCTCGTGGCATCAGTTGATAGATAGCATGCTGACAAATGGCAGGTGGCATGATACCACTGTACCCACATCCCCTACTCTTCTTATCTCTCCATGGACAATATCCTGGTACACAACTAGGAACAGCTGCACCTATGGACTCCAGTACTGACAAATGTGTCAGTGTGCATTACTGAGAATAACAGTGTCTATGTGTTTGTAAACCTGTAGTTGAAAATACCCTGAGGACCTTCACATCAACTACACCCCCCATTGCCGTAGTTAGATATGGCTGCTGCTGTATTGGACATTACATGTACCTTGTTACACTCTTCACCCTATGGGCTACCTGGAGCTTGCAGTACCAGCACAAGACTGTTGTACAAATGGGTAGATAGGCATGGGTTACCCTATTAGTCGTGGAAAGTGTGTCTATGTGTGTAAGTGTGTATATTTGTAGGATACAGCATTCTGAGGCCACATTCTCCTAATACAATACACCTTGCCATACAGTATAAGGGATAGTGATGCTGCTGACCGTAAGGAGAGCCATGACGATGCATCACACTACTATCCCTGTGGCATGTGCAATAGATGCATATCCCTGTAGTAGCACTCTTGAGATAGACAAGGGGTTGTATTGCAGTCCTGGTCAATGTGTTATTGTGGGTATGTCAGAGTATTATCATGGGTTTCAGTGAGTACAATATCCAATGTGGGGTATGGGTGCTGGGTATACAATCTTTACTCATTGTACCCCCAGTACATGTCCCAAGGTCCACTGTATGGGGACCACTGTCACCATCAACCATACAGGTAACTGATTACACAATCCAGCCCAATGATGCATGTGCTGTGTGCAACTTATCTGTAACAAAATGGACACACTGATATGGTAGTTAGCACTGATAAACCCTGGTCTCTCTGATGTGTGTATGACTATGTGTTTGTCAATGTGTATATGGCAGTATGTCACACCATATATTGTTCATAAACAATCAGTACATGTCCCATTACCATACTGTACAAGGCCTGGTGATGTTCTTCACTTAAGTAACCTGGAGACACACCTCATCCTAAAAGCTGTGTGGCGTGTGCAATTAAGGTCACACACATTAGTAGCAGTAAGTACCTAGGTAGGGGTTCTTCTCTCAGTGTTGCCAAGTAAGAGTGTATGTGTATGTGAAGGGATCTACTTCAGTTTGCAGAAAATACATGTCCTATGAGGTCATCTGTCCGAGAACTGATTGGAAAATGCTAACATTTCACAGGTATCATGTGGAAATTCATTCCATCACAACTAGTGGTAGATGTGTAAATGCCCTCTTCCCCACTGTATAGCTGTACAGTGATACTGGGGTTGGTATATATAGCTAGGTGTGGATCTTGTGGACACAGCCACCATCATTGTGGTTATTGTTGTGTGTATCCCCCTGCTTAGTCAGCTGTAATACTGTACAGTTTATGTTAACAGGTTAAGTAGTTGTCAATCACACTATCTGCAGTTCTTCACCACCCCACACTCTCCAAAGGGTAGGCCTGTGCCACCCACACCAGCAAACCTATGTTTACCAAGTTAAGGACTGCACTATATTGGGGAAGGGAACATATATCCTGCCAGTACCATCGTCAATGACATTGAACTGGTAGACTGATTATTTCCCAGTGTGATGTTGTGCCTATTCTGTCTTGGTGGAATTACATAGGCTAAAATGGGTTCCCTGCAAAAGTACATACATCCATGTGTACAGTATTCTCTGTGTATTGCATCAACACCAAAGCCTGTGTGTGTGTGTGTGTGTGTGTGTGTGTTATACACAAACATGTGGTGTGTACCACCCAGTACACTTACCACTGTCCACTGTAGGAGGGCTGCTGACATCAGCCACCATGCACCCACCTGTATACTCCCCTCAGACCTATCAGGCATGTGGCACATGCAGTAACTGTTATACAGACCTGTGACTTGTGTTCAGCTGTACCCAGGATATGGCACAGTCAAGGTGTCACCACAGTGCCATACCCCTTGTAGGAAACAATAGCAGACCAACATCCTGCTGACACATAGACACCTACAACACAAACGGAATACGTTATGGAGACCACAATCACTCAGTGTTAATAACAGCTATAATGCATCATGGCTGGACAGCACAAACGGAATACATTATGGAGACCACAATCACTCAGTGTTAATAATAGCTATAATGCATCATGGCTAGACAGCACAAACGGAATACATTATGGAAACCACAATCACTCAGTGTTAATAACAGCTATAATGCATCATGGCTAGACAGCTACACATCCTGACATGTAAGTATCAAACTTTAGTGCTGCAAACATGTTACACAGCATTACATTGGTACACCTTAGTACAGTCACCCTGTGCATCAGAACAATATTAGCCTGTTCCTGCATCAATGTTATAGATAACAGGGATGTGGCACAGGTATCATTGTATCTAAAGGGTGTGTTGTGGGTTTGCCAGATACCTAGGCTGAGCCATTTGTTTGACATCATGTGTGTGTGTTAGGGGGTTTTATTATTAATTGGGCTGTGCAGATGTGGCGTGAGTAGGTATGGAGTTGCCCTAGCTGTGTTGGTGATGTGTGTGTATGCATGCACACAGTTCTGCCATGTGGCTGCCCTATACAGGGGTTTGTTAGACAGCTGCAGAATGTGCATGGCAGAGTGTGCAGTTCACCATCTCCAGTCACAGACATGAGAACTGTGCCTGCCAGGGGTTCCATGGGCACTACCAGGTACAAGCCAAGATATGGTACTCTCCCCTCATGATGACATATATCCACTGGATCTGGGTCCCTCTTGGGACCAGCCAGGGCCATGTGCATGTGGCCTGCTCTGTTGTAGTGTGGACAGCACCTCCACAGCAGTGCTGGTGCTGCTGCTATGGGAGTAGCTTTGACTTGTAGCACATCCACGTCGACCTCCACCTATTGGTGTTAGTGACCTACGTACACGTGGCCATCACGCTACTCCCATCATATGCTCAAGCACAGATATTGCACGGTCAAGGATTCCCACCATCTCACCCAACCATCTATCTAGGACCTCTGCAAAATAATAGTGGGCACCTGCAAGAGCACAGATTTTGTCAATAACAGCAGAATGAGTAGCCCTCTGGAGCCTCAGACCCTGTCTGGTATAATGTTCCATACATGCCTGTGCCTTCATGATGGCCTGAAACACACATTTGGTGACACCAGCTGTGGCAATTCTGCCAGTGGCATGATGGCCAGCAGCCCTCTTACGAGCACCCCTGTACATCTGCCTGTGTGGTACCTCACTGAGTATCTGGCTATGGCTGCTGTGTCCAGACACACTTGCCATAGTCACCACACTGTCCTGCCTCATGCCACCACCTGCCAATTGTCCCTCATGTATGGCTACTGGTGATGGGGTATGTATAGGCAATGTGACTGTGTGTGGGGATGGGGTGGATAACAGTGGGATGTCAAACAATGGCACAGCTTCAGCCCCTGACAACCCGGCCTGTGCCTCACCACACCTATCATCATTGTCCAAGTCTGGATGGACACTAACATCAGTTTGCCTGCAGGAAGCACCCTGACCCACCTCGCCACCTGTGAGAGCTAAACAAGACATGCACCTTAAGACCTGTATGTCATCGCTTACCTGTACATACACACACACACACACACACACACACACACACACACACACACACACACACACACACACACACACACACACACACACACACACACACACACACACACACACACACTCACACACACACATACAAAACACACTTACAGGTGAGGTTGCACAAAGATATTACACACAGGCCTCTCATTACCCATCTGTCAACATGCATGACATATGGTGCTCAACAGCATGCACTGCAGCTATAGTCAATCCCTATTACCAACATTATACATCTCTGTGATGCATGAGTTGTGTTAGTAGGTGATGCCTCTTCCCCTGAAACACACTGCACCAATGTACAGAGTATTGCTGTGCACCTGTTTAGCACCCTGGCATGTACTGTGCACCATACCTCACAGGTGTACACACCATTGCTGAATTTATATATGTGTGTCAGCGATGTTTTCTCTGCTGCTCACAGCCCCTATGTGTTTGCCCGATACATACCTGGGATGATATGTGGACATATGTCAATAGTGAATGGCTGATGTCTGATTTGCAGATCTCATCATCAGCAGTGCATGTATGAGCAATAAAATTTAATTACACTGACAACCTTCAAACCTTAGTGTGGCTATGAGGAGTGTACACACTCTTGTTGACATGGCACCCTCTTCCCTGATATGCCATGGGGCCACAATATGGTATATGTTAACATTACATGAACCTGATATGTGACATATGACCTGTGCAATCAAATGCAGTATCAAACAAATGTGTTACTTGTGCAGATGCTGATTGAGATGCATACAATATGTGGGTGCATAAGTGTGCACACCCTTAACATGATGGTTTGTTCCATCAACTGTTAAGTGTACTACAACAGCCACTATTCCTGGAAGGGGTATACTAGCATGGCCCATCTGCACTTGCTAGTATTTGGTCACTGCCCTACAAATGTCCCCCAACTCTGCAAGATTGCAAGGTCAACTCATGTGCACAGCCCTTAGAGGTCACACAGTGCCTTCACTATTGCTGTGGAGTCAGGGTTATGTCTGTCACAATTCAAGACCTTGACTGTATGCAGATACAGCCATTCTTAGCATGCTCTGGATGTCTGCTTCAGTTCACTGTTGTGTTTCAGGATGACAACCCTCCCCATCCTCAGCCTTTTTGCAGATGCTTGACAACTAGGGGCCACACAAGTGTCATTTTGCAGTGTCCCAAATTCAGAACACCACGTGTACCGGCCTAGTCCCTGCTAATAAACAGCAAACATACAGGTGTACACTGGCACCAGCAAGGTACAGATGGGGATGGTGGGCCTGAGGTGGAGTGATTTGTTGCTTGTGCAGTACATGTATCTTAATTGATACTGTCTGTAGGTTTCGCACTTGGTCTTGGTACACCATTACACATTGCAACACATGCCTTTGGGGGACTTTTGATGTTATGCATATGCTACCTGTAGAGAACCCTGGCTGATATACGCAGTGATGCAGTGGTAGTGTTGTTGCATCACAGCAAGAGGTTCTCCCATTTGATTCTCAGCTGGAGTGTGAGGAGTGCCTTCTATGTGGAGTCTGCATGTCCTCCTCGCAGTTGGGTGGACATTCGAAAGACATGCGTAAATGGGTGTGCCTTTGTTGAAGGTTGAACATCAAGCTGGCACATCAGTGTTTGTGAAAATCTACTGCCAATCATTAGCAGACCGGAGTTCTAATGTGGCGACCCCTAACCGGGAAAAGCCGAAAGACAACAACAAGGGAGCCCTGGCTGATGTTTCCTGTGGAACAATTATCCTATCCGATTACCTTAACCCATAGGCCACACTTATGCAGAGTCCAGGTGATCGTTGACACAGGTACTGCACAGCCAGTACTTGCTAGACATTCCTGCAACTCCCTCAGTGTTGTGGCATATTTCTAGGCAGCCTCCATGACCAGTTTGCAACATGTGTTATCACCTGTCTTGGATGGCTATCTGTTTATTTTCTACATTAATGTTGTCCCATACTTCCATGACTGTCTATATTGTTTGCCATGGTATATGCAATGGTGAGGTAAGGCTACATGTCCCACTCCTGCGTGTTACCTGTCAGTATGGGATCTATTCCATGGCTTGTAAGATGTATGCAAGCTACAGCTGCTTCTGTTGCAGGTGAGTGGGCAAATGTGATGGACATATGTCTTAGACAGCAGACCATTTTTTGGTGTGACATTGACTTGATGGAAGGTGCATACTCATAAAGAGTGAATGCTGTCAGTACCTCAAAAGCTGCTTCCACAATATTTTATTTGGAGTGTGTGTGTGCACATATGCTTCCAGTGTTTAATATTTGTTTAGGTATGAATTCCCCATAAGTCCTAACATAGGATTCCATATTACACATGAATTGCTCATGTTAGGACCACATTACAGGTTGCAAGGGTTGTGGAATGTGGCATTGTGATATGCCGTTGTGTAGATCTGTAACAGTTGCCATTGTAATAGTGGCATATACACTGTTGTAGCATTGTATAAGGGTGATGTTTCAGAAATGTTCCTACTGTAGGCCATTTGTCCCACCATTATGTTCATCTCTGTGCACACATCTTGCAATGACAGGTTGTTAGTTATATTGCAGGACTCTTACATACCCTTCAGATATGCCACCATGGTGACCACTATGATGCAGTGCAGTTAACAGCAAAAATAACTGAACATTTACAGCATGCATTATGGGTAGGTGTGTTAAATGTGTGCATGGCAAATAACATGGCCATAGCATGGCCAGTGTATTGGCAAACCTGAACAAAAGACCTCCATACTCACCAGCTATAGGCTGCTGCCCCAGAGGTATATCAGTGGGACCTACATAGTTGTGTTTGAAATGTGATGTCAATAGCCACATCTGTGGCATTGGTACAGGGTGGGAGCAGCATTTCAGTACATCAACAGTACAAATCCACAATACTACAGATTATGCACATCTGTTCATTACTACAATGCAGCAACAGACTATATATATTTTATCTCACATATGCATGATTAAACTCTAGACATGCAGATGGATAAGCAACAGTGGACTACTGATGTGCCCTGTGGCCTTACCTGCACACCCCTCATCCATTGTGTGGGTAGCACCCACCTCCACAATGCTATCAGCTGGGTTTTGTCTTTGCTGGTGGGCAGGTGCCCCGAGGCTGGCTAGGAGCTCCTCAGCATGTATCAGGGGGTTGAATGGCATGACTCCCTCCTGTGGCTAGCTGGTCCCTCCTAACTGCAGCAGCATGCTGAAGAGCATGGCAGATGAGGTCAGTGCACTGATGTCAGACCTGCTCATAACTGCGGTTATGCAGGCCGACATCGTTTACCCTGTGGATGAGCTCATTCCACAGGGTGGTACTCTCCTGCAGATCAAGGCCTGTACGGCCAAAGAGAGTGTAGTGGTGCTGCACCATGTAGTTGATTATCACATAATTTTCCTGGAGGGAATAAACTGGCAGCAGCTCTCTAGACATGGTGCCTGAAAGACATAAAGAGGAAAAAAGGTCTGAGGACAAGGGCAATGTATTCATACTGCAAGGATATAATAGTTGTTAATTGACATGTCTGCCCCCCCCCTCCCACTACATCTGTAACAATAATCTGAACACACAACTCAAACAGGTATGTTTACATCAAACCTACTGTTGGGACATATATCGTATTGTACAATAAATAGTGCAATGTGTTTCTAGTCATGTTCCATATTGAAACACTATCATAGGTGGGCTGTTGCTAACAATGTCACCTGCATGCCATTGTAAGGGCCACTATGGTTCCATATATGCATATGCTCTGTTTGCTATGTGACTGCTCCAAATCTGGTGTTTTGTGTTAATGGGGATATCTATGCCTGCTATTAGAAGTAATCCTGGATTGTGTGGACTATTACTACCCACATATGTTCTATAACTGTGACACAATAGCATGTTTGGGAAGCCTGTTTCCAGCAGAACCACCTCTCTCACCTCATCTGGCCATGTTACCAGGCCCCAGGACATCTGTGACCCACCCTGGGACCTCATCATCTGCTGGTCCTGCACTACCTTCAGGTGGAACCACCTCAGGGGATGGTGTTCGCCCCCCCCCCCCGGGAGCACACACAGACAGTATCCTGTCACCTGAATTCAGGACCAGGGTCTGGTGCATAGGGAGCTCCACAGAGACTTGGGGGATGTGCTACACCACTTTGAAGCCCTCAGTACACAATTACAGGGTCCGCATGCTCCTTCTACTCAGCCCCCAGCTCAGGCACCTTCAGGACCGTGAAGGTGCAGTTGTGACTGCCTATGGGTGAGGAAGTTGGTCCCACTGTTTCCATCTGGGGGCTCATGGGCTTCCACTTTTCAAAACACCACTCCCCATCCAAGGTGTTTACCCACAAGTGTCATATAGCTCCCCTGTATGCTGTCTTGTCTGTCTTCCAACCCAACCTACCTCCCAAAATATAACTACTATCCTTCCCCAATATACCAATCTCACCTTCATAAACAAGGGCAATGTATTCCCAACATTGATTTCACACCAGACATAACTGCCCATTTCGCACCTGCTTACTACTGTATATATGTGTGTACGGATATGTGTGATGTTTTCTCAAATATATCATGCAGCAGTCATTCACCAGTAGGGGAAATGTATTTATATACATATATATATATATATATATATATATATATATATATATATATATATATATATATTTTTTTTTAATATATATATATATATATATGTGTGTGTGTGTGTGTGTGTGTGTGTGTGTGTGTGTTTGTATATCTGTAGACATGCATATATATATATATATATATATATATATAGAGAGAGAGAGAGAGAGAGAGAGAGAGTGCATTCAAACATCAGGTCCATACTTTCTAACTCTCCTTCCTCAACAGCTGCACTATTCTGCCTTGCTACAAAACAGAAGGATGTCATATGTGGACACAGCCTAACATTAGGGGGGTATATATAGGGGCAGATTGCAGGTAAGCCTATTACAAACCTATGACGTTTGTGGATGATACATTTCACATTAACATGATGGTCCTGCAGGTGGTGGGGTCTAAAACTCGTGTCTATAATAACTTCATTAGTTCAACCTGCAGCTATTTGCCATACTAATATACATGTCTTGAGGTACAGAACACACACACTATGATGGCTTAAATCTTGTCATTCATTTCTGATCTGCACAGTTGACAGGTATGGTCCACAGAGCCAGATGCTATGTCCATAGCAGTTGTTCAGCAGGACATCATTCCAACAAGTCTTGATGGCACATATAAATCTTTCCACATCATCTATCCCATTATTACAGACCAAGTACTACATTCAGTTACATGCATATATGTTTCACATACCTGTTGTAGTATTGTCCTCTCTTCTAGGTACACTTTATGTGACCCTTGTTTTATATATTTATTATTTTATTTATTTTACATTTGTTGACCGGGCTAGTCTAACTGGATGCTTGTCCATTTTCAGCAGAGGCCCGGGGAGATAAGCTCCACATAAAAAGATTAACATAAAATGATTAACATATAAATGCATGTACAGAAGTTATTTGCAGATTATTACATAACATTTCAATCGCTGAATACAAAAATTATTACAGAACATTAGATACATTGATAAATTTGCCAGAAACTCTATTCTCAAGGAATTTTTTTTTTTTTTTTTTTGTGGATAAAATAAGGAACAGATATGGATTGGTCCATGAAAGTAAAAGTAATGGATGAGAAATACTGAGTCAGCAGTGATAATGATAGCAATGCCATTTTTGATTAGTCTGGGTTTGTACAGAGGCATAACCAGTGAATTTTCAGGTGAAGTTTCAATTTATGTTTAAATAATGATAAAGAGGACAGTGATGTCAGTTCATTTGGAAGTTGGTTCCAGCATTTTCCAACAGCATTAGAGAACAGAAAGTCACCAGAGATATTGCTGGATTTACTTGTGGATATTAGTAATTTCTTAGATGAGCATAAGGTATTAAGGTTTTTATATGGGGTAAAAAGGTTTGACAGTATTGGAGTTTTAGTTGGTTGGAAGAGGGTTTTATGGGCAATGGTAAGTTGGTTATAATGGAGTTAATTTTAAAGCTCAAGCCAGCCTAACTGTTTCAGATTATGACAGTGGTGGGTCCTGAAAGAGGAAGATGTGGCAAATCTAGCTATATTATTATAAGAGTTTGACAGCTTGTTGAGGTTGTTTTTAGTCAGATTTGCGTATATGGATGAAGCATAGAGGAGTGTGGAGATTAAATGGGTATGGACAATAGAAGTTCTGGCTTGTGGAGTAAGGAATGGCTTTATCCTATAAAGGGAGCCCAGTTTCCTATTTACAGTTTTTATAGTATTGTTAATGTAAGTTTCACAGGTAAGGTTGTTATCTTTTGTTATACCTAGAAGTTTATTGGTTAGGTCTGGAGATATAATGGTACCGTTATTGGATAGGACTGAGAAGTCTATTGGGCTGGACTTGCAGGTGGGTGTGAAGAGCAATAGTTTTGTCTTTTTGGGATTCAAGAGGAGGCATCGTTGTAAAAACCAGTTTTCTACTATAGTAAACATTTTCTGGGTTAAGGACTGTAGTTCAGATGAGGATTTAGCTGAGCAGATGATTGTAGAATCATCTGCATATTGAATACAAGTAGCCTGAGTAATTGCTAGGTGAAGGTCATTTATATAGATTGAGAATAGGAGGGGACCAAGAATTGAGCCCTGAGGGACTCCTAATGTAACAGGGAGATGTGAAGATAGGTTATTGTCCCAAAGCACAGCTTGTTGTCTGTTGTTAAGGTACGATTGGAACCATTGAATAACCAGTGAATCTAGGGAAAGAGATCTTAGTACAGTTATAAGTAAATGGTGGTTGACCATATCAAAAGCTTTAGAAAGGTCAATAAAGAGTGCTGAGGAGAGGATGTTGTTATTTTTGTTATGATTGATACTATCAGAGAAGGATATGAAAGCAGTGGTAGTACTATGAAATGGTCTAAAGCCATGTTGGCAATTTGCAAGTAGATTGTTTTGCAGTAAGTGATCTAGTAGTTGTTTATGGATACATCTTTCCATTATTTTAGCTAAAGGAGAAAGTAATGCTATTGGCCGGTAGTTGGAATATTCGTTAGAATTGCCACCTTTGTGTAGGGGGATGATGTGGGAGATTTTCCAGATGGCAGGAATATTTCCTTCTTTTAAGGTTCTATTTATCAGGATTGATATTGGATAGGCTATAGCTTTGGCAGCTTTTTGGAGATATTCAGCTGGTAGTTTGTCAGCTGATGGGGTTGATGGCTTAAGTTTTTGTAGAAGATTACAGATAAGGTGAGTTGGGACTGGTTGCCAGTGGAATATAGGGAGTGAATTTGTTGCAGAATTTGGGTAACTAGAATCCTGAGTTGTTATTTGACTGGCCAGTGATTGGATGGCCTCTGTGAAGAAGGTATTAAAGGCGTTTGCTGTTTGTTTGGGATTTTTGGGGTTAGCTCCTGTAGGGGGTGGTGTAGTGGAGTGACCAGGGTGAAGAAGTTTGTTAATGCTGGCCCAGAACGTTTGTGAATTCCTTTGGTTTGTTTACTGGAGATGACAGTAAAAGTTTTTTTTGTCCAAGAGAATGGCTTTTTTGTATCATTTCTCATTTGTTTAAATTTAAATTGGTGTGCGGGTTGCTTAGTAGATCTCCAAAGAGCCCAGAATTTGTTTCTAAGTAGGATTTTCTGTCTGGTTTCCTTAGTTAGCCATGGGGCTGGCTTAGACTTAGTTCTGATAGTACGATTAGGTGCATAATAGTCTAGGATTGTTAAGAATTTTGAATTAAAGTAATTCATTGCATCATCTAGAGGGAGGTGTTTTATGGGTGACCAATCACATGCTCTAAGTTCAATTTGGAAATAGTCAGGATTGAAGTTTTTATTGGTTCTAATTGTTCTAAATGTGGTTGGGTTAGGAGTAGTTGTCTTAAGCCTAATGATAAAAATGAGTGAGTGGTCACTTACATCAGCAGGAAGGGTTCCAACCTTATACATTTGTTAGTGATTGTTTATGAGTATCCAATCTAATATACTCTCTTTATTATTGAATATAATATTGAAATTATACTTTTGTTTTGCTTTGGTTTTTAGTTTTATTTCTCTCTCTCTCTCTCTCTCTCTCCACTACAGGGAATGAGCTGCTTTGAATAGGTTGCAGCATGAATTCTGTAGGTGATGCTCATGATCAGGTGATGGCTTGTGCACCAATCAGTCTTCACCACTTGCTAATTGCATACAGCCAGCTGTGTAGTACTTCCAGTTACCATTGTCATGGCAACCCACTACTATAAATTACTACATCATGGGGCCATTGTCCCTTTACCTTTTCTGTATGGAAGACATCCTTCCTGTGTGTGGGCAGCAGTGTTACACACAGCAGGTAGCAATACCTCTAACAACAGGACTTGCAGACACAGGCCAACTACATATTTGTATAAGGTTCCAGACCTATGTACAGTGTGAGTATTGCTGTTATATGCATTGAATACCATTAGTTTAACAGAGTTTGTGTGTACATGCTAGTTTTGCATGGAATGCAGTCTGTCTGCATAGCTCTCAACTGTGGGCCTATCCACATGATGGCCAGAGGATTGGCTGTTATGTTTGATCTGTTCACCACACAGGTCTTGTCTCTGATATATCAGTGGCATTCTCTCTGTTGAGTGCTATCAGTACATGGCTACATCCATTTGTGTTTTTGACTTCATATTCCTGAGTAAGGGTATGTTGCAACCAATCCTGTAACACCAGAAACTTTCACAGTGTATAACAGCAATACTGCAAATATGGCCCTGTGTTCCAGCCTCTGTCCTCCACCTATATACCAGGTTTTGTCCATATGTCATGCAGTAAGAGGTAGTTAAGTAGTGGCCTATCATTATTTAGTGCTGGCATTCCTGCTATCATTCCAATGATGCTGTGGATTCCCACACAAATTTTGGGGCAGGGTCCATATATATGAGGGCTACAGCTGGACAAAATGTGTGTGACCTTGTACAATCCAGAGGTCAGTGCATGTAACACTGTTATATGCCCTTGTAAGTCATTCTATGTGGGAGGGTTATGCACCTTTTTTAACCTAGACTGTTATAACATGTGAGGGATATCAGTAGTAAGACTCATGAAGGTATATGGCTGTACAATTTCATACATTTCAACATGGGAACAGTGGTGGCCTAATGCTTATTGTCTTACAAGCAGGTCTGTTTGTCAGTGTGATAGTGATGTTTTAAGTTAATCATTATGTAACAAATACATTTTCATTGTGACAACTTAATTCTTTTTCCCCTAGGGGTTGAGTACAGAGTGTAATTGGAGGCTGCTGAACTACATCTGTAATTAATTAGTGTTGATTAATTCTTATCTTCCAGGCAAGTGTTATTTTTTTTACTGTTGTACTACTTGAAGGGCTTAGCCTGGCCAGCAACATATGTTATGCTTTCAGATTACTGTATCAAATGTTTTATTTCAGAGTTGCATTACTCAGTTAATTATGTATTTCAAACACATAACTGCTATATGAAATGACATATACAACTGAAATAGTACACAAATAAACATTTCTATGTATGCAAATGTGTGTGGTGTCATATTCTTTGACTTGCTGTGGGTATATGTTTCATGCAATAATTGCCTTTTGTATGAAAGAATCAAACAATGGTCATTTTAAAAGGTGGCAACTGTAGAAATACTGTCTGTTCAATTTGCTGTGCACCCTCTAAATATATATCTTCTTATACATATCTATAAGTAGTAATATATGTATATGTGTATGTATGTGTATATACATATATATATATATATATGTGTGTGTGTGTGTGTGTGCGGGTGTGTATGTATCACTGGAATGTTTACTGCTTCCACATTGTACATTCCTTATGGTACATAGATTGTTCTACAAGATATGTTATTGATATCATCCTGACATCGCACAGCTGAGATGGGTTACTGTTAACTTGTTATGGCTATGTTGTGTAGGGTCCTGGGTATGAGAATTGCAAGTGTTGGTTATTGTGTTGCAAGGCAGATCTATTCAGCTGTGGAAGAGGGGATGATATCAGTAATTACAAGAGTTACTTATTTTGGGCCCCTTCACCCCCATTAACAGTGCTTATGGTCATATATTTATTTCCTTTGTATGTGTGTGTGTGTGTGTGTGTGTATATATATATATATATATATATATATATATATATATATATATATATATATATATATATATATATATGTGTGTGTGTGTATATACATATATATATATATATATATATATATATATATATTTTTTATATATATATATATATATATATATATATATATATATACACACACACACACATATATATATATATATATACACACACATATATATATATATATATATATATATATATATATATATATATATACACGTACATCTACATATATAAATACATTTCCCCTACTGTTGAATAACTGTGCTGGATGATATGTTTGAAAAAACATCAGATTTAATTACATCTAAAATGGCTTTGTGGTAAACCAATTTGTCTATAGTGTGCAGGGTCCTGTGTTTGAGACTTTCAAGGGCTGATTATTTTGTTGCTGGGCAGAACAGGGGCTGTTGGAGACAGAGTGATTAAGGCACTTTAAAGCAGTTGTAAGTGGGTTTGCCCAGAGCTAAGCGATGCTTACGTGAGTTTAGCTTACGCCTGCTTACGGCCACTTAAACCCGCGTTAATTTCAAATGAAAAAAAGAAAAAATGGAGATAGGAAAGTGGTGAAATTGGGGAGAGCAGGGGAAAAACAAGAGGAGAAACAAGTATGGATGTGCAGGACGGGTGTAGGAAAGGACCATAGCTCTGCATTTCCTTGGCAGCAACAGCTGCTTTCAATGTGGGCAATTTAAAATTTGGAGCATCACACCCTACAGGGAGGTGTGTGGGCATCATACAATATGGATGATTGGTAGGGTTAGATTGTGTGATGGGTACAGTTCTCTGGGTGAAATGCAGGGCTATGTATGGGACGTGATTTTTTTGTGGGACAGATGCCCTTGTTTTTAAGGGGGGAGTGGGATGTTAAGGAAGGATTATTGGTGAGGGAGGTTTGGTAGGAGAAGTTGCATTTGCAGACAAACAAGACAGACAAGACAGCAGACAGGGATGATGTATGACACATGAGGGGTAAACATCTTGACGGGGAGGGTGGTTGGGAATCTGAGGTTCATGAGCCCCCCCAGATGGTAGTAGTGGCACTGATATCCCCACCCAATGGCAGTCACCACTACTCCTTAATAGCCCCTAAGGTGGTTGTGCTGGGGGCTGGGCTGGAGGGACCACCTGCCCCTCTAACTGTACCAGCCTGCCCTCCACCTGGCGCAGGTAGTCATCCAGCTCTGTATGGAGGACGCTGCATACCATGGCACAGACCTCATTCCTGGTGACAACATCCTCACTGTGCCCACTTGCAAGGGGGCGTGAGCCCCATCCCCTGCAACAGTTCCACCCGAGGGCGGTGCAGGACCAGCAGATGAGGGAGGTCTGGGTTTGGTCCCAGACATGCTGGAACCTGGTGCCTTGGCCAGGTGGAGTAGGGGAGGCACATCTGCTTGGATCTGCCTTCCCATATCTGCTATGGTGTGGATATTAACAATGGATATTAGTTAGTCATGCACAACACATTACAGCATTAGTCAAAATATCATGCATGGATATTCTCATTTACCCAAAACAGTGCAATTATAACAGTGCCATAGCAAACAGAACCCATGCATATATGGAATGACATTCAGGGTTGCAACAGCATGCCAGTTAGTGGTATGTTAGGCAGGCTATAAAATGATTAGTCAACAGGGAATATTAGTATGCACACAGTTTAAACAATGATAAACCAAATGGAACAATGGTCCCAACAGTAGAAGTTTGTTTAGGAACATACCCATGTTGGTTTCAGTGTGATGGTTGGATCAGTCGAGTGGTGGGGAAGGGAACAGATTCAATTGACAACTACTATCAAGTATATTTACACTCTACCTGGGCCATGGGGCTGCTACAGCACACCAACAGCTATAGCTATCAACAGAGCAATTGTACCCTTATTTTAGTTATACACATCAGACCTGTTTCTATACCAACTTCTTTACCTGTGGGCCCTGTGCAGATGAACTGTGTGCACATTACATTGCTGTTCCTACACATATTTCAGATTCACATAATAGTTGCAGGCTCTGGAGTGTGTGTTGTCCCTTTCACATGCATCTACTCTGACATTCTCTGTGTGCAGGTTTCTTGGTGACTGGGAAAGCTAGCCGTGATACAGTGACACTTGAAGGGCTTGTCTCGGCCAGACTGCAGAGTGTGGATGTCTAACTTGCATCTATTTGTAAGACTGGGGTTGATCAATATAGCAATTATACACCTTTCATAGTTATACACATCATACTAGTATTTCTATTCAGATTTCTTTACCTGTGTGCCCTGTATGGAACATGTTATGTGTTGTAGTACTTTACGTTTTCTATTCAGATTGCAGTTTACAACTGTAGATCCAGACTGTGAGATATTAGTGGCAGTCCCTGCATTCAAACAGTGGTGTGTGTGCAAAATTGAACTACAGGCCTAGTCTTTATCAGATTGAGCTACTGGGAAGGTGTTGTGTGTTGCTTATGACATTTCTGTCTAGTACATATTTTTGTGCACAGTACTTTTATTATGACATGTTGCATTGTTTGTTTCCCATTTTCGGTACACATTATGCATACACAACAGACATTGGTGTCACTGTTTGTGAAACATGTGCACATTAGCTGGATTGCACATTTGACTGCTTTACAACTACATACTGCTATATAGATTCCTGAGTACACAGTGTAGGTTGTAAGTCTGCACCTGTTAGCCTTATACATTTTTCAGTACATTCACAGCTACATACAGCTGAAATTGAAAGGTTAACAAAAGACACTGCTGGCAGATAAACAAGTAAAACACATTCTGATGGCAATATGTACTGTTGCTTTTTTCAGTTATTTGACATGCCCATTCTAAAGTTTGCAGACAAGCAGTGCTAACTCAGTCCACCTCAGTTAATGCATTCTGCAGGACATACACATTTCTATTTTTCAGGTACAAGTGAGATAACACACACACCAGTGGTTGGGATTACCTTTATTAGTTTTGACATACATATCTGTGTACAACTTATAAATCCACAATTACTATTCCTGCATGATCTGCATATGGGAATGCTTGTCATTTCTAACTGTTACAGTAGCCCCGACATGGCACTTTCTTTGCAGGTTCACTCAGTCACACTCATACATATTCTAATATTCCTCTCCTGCATATTGTACCTTGTTTGTTACTGACATCTGTTTTACATAGCAGGTGGGAATACTCCATTGTAACTGGCAGCCTGACACAGGCATTTATTCCTGACTTTTACAGCACAATTATATATACAGGTGGTACTACTATTACTATAATTTTGATTTCTTACTGCTAATAGTAGGGGGTATTCTGTACTCACTATACTGCCAATGCAGCCGGGCCAGTCACTGGGCATGAGCCTCAACATTCTGGGACCTCTCCACAGCAGATGTATGGGGAGACATCAAACATTAATCACACCTTCATAGTCACAAGTTGAACCTTTTCCATACTTAGAGATACATAAGACTGCATAATTACAGACAGGTGGGACATCCTGTGCTCGGGCTTCTTGGATCCAATGGTCCAAGAGTGCAGCCCTCCTCCTCTTCAGGTCATTATGGTGGTGACATACCTGCTCACCAGTCCAGGTTATGCCAGTGGCACTGGTGAGATCGCATGGAAGCTGGTCCCAGGCCTCCACTTTGTACTGCGAGCCCTGGTACTGGCCCTGCAGTAGCCTACCATCAGGGTTTTTTACTAGGAGCCCAACCATGACCTTGGACACCAGGATGCCCCAACATTGTACTCAAAAGCAAACACCTTCACCAACACCAGACATTTTGGTACTGCTGTGAGCAATCCCAAATGGTTATGGCTGTATTCCCACCTGTGCAGTTTAAATAGGGCAGTTTTCCTGCACTTTTTCTTGATTGGCCAGTTTTAATATGCTGAACTATGCTTAACTCTGTGCAAATCTGCATAGCAATGCTTACACCAGGTAAGTAGAGCTGAAAGCAGGTAAGCAATGCTTACACTAGCAAAGCATTGCTTAAATCTATTTCTTTTTTCATTAAATTTATAAATTATTTTTTACATTTATATTTTACATATTCCCACCCCTACTGTGCTATATGTGAGCCATATGATTGACATCTATCATTCAAATTCCTTAAAAGTTTATTAAATAATTTAGCAGATGGGGGGACTCAAACCGAGCATGTTCTATAGGCTATACCATGGCAATACCACTATACTACAGCAGTTTGATGATGTTTTCTATCACAGTAGCACTTGTCTATCATTTTCAGGATTTCAGCCAGGCTAAGCATAGCAACGTGCCGCACAAACAAGCTGCGCACCACTTAAATTTTGGATTTATTTGATGGAAAAAAATATATATTTTTTCAATTTTTATTGCTTTCCTCTTTCCCTACTGCTTCCATGCATGTAGGGCAAGAGTGCATACATTTGGGGGTGTGCACTTGAAGGCTGCTGCCTTCTAGGTGTTTGTGGGTTTTTTTCCACTGTCCTCGGACACTGAAATGTTAGTTACTTACATTTCAGTTTCTGCGGACACTTGTTTACTATATAATATTAGAGCCAGGCTCTAATACTATATAGCTTGACACTCATCTGTGTCACAAAGTGCCGTACAGCACTTTCTGAGTGAAGGGGGTGTGTTACCTGTGCAGGCACTGCTGACACATGCCCCCTGTGCTCGATCCTGGTTCATGTCCGTTTACATTAAATAGCAGCATGCCTTCATGCATATGCAAGGAGTGCTGCTATTCTAAATGGACACGGACCATTCCTTACAAGAATAGTCTTATTCTTGCATGGAGCTGCATAAATCCTGGGGAATGTATTTTAGGAGGAATGGAATGACAATATAAAAAATATGCTGCGACATACAAGTGTACTGATATGGTTTTTAAATATATATTTATATTTTTTAAGTATTTTTAATACATTTACTTTACATTTATATGTATTCTTACTGCATACTATTGGATTGGATGATTTTTTTATGCTTGCTAAATAAATTCTTTTATTTTGTGAGCTGACATTGTTTGAAAATAAATTAAGGGAAGGAGGGGGTTCAGATCCTGATTGTGGGAGTCATACATCTTAATTAATAGACCACATGGCTTGCTACTACTATGTAAATGTGTTTCTTTTGATGGTTTTATTGTAGCTGAAGAAGTTTTATATGTGGCAGAATGAAAGCGCTCATAATAAAATATTTTATCAAATTAGTCGTTTTTATTTTTACATGTTTACTGGTAGTGAGTTTCTTTTCCTTCAGTAGCCTGGCGATTTGTGTGGATTCCAAGTTTGTTTTCTCTGGATATTGTGTTAATAGAATTTATGTTAGATGCCTGTTCTCTGCTATATTATGAGTGAATGATCTCGTTTGCTTTCATTTCTGATATTTTTGTTTTAACTTCAAGTCTTTTGGCCCACAACCCAATACCTACTGGTATTTGTCAGACAACATGGTTTAGCTATCACTATAGTTACATTTTGATTTCAGGATAGAGCAGTGATCATAGCATGACCATCTGCAAGCTCACCCTGGGTTATATTTAAAGAAGTATCTAGAAAAACACTCTATTGACTGGTTACGCTCTAAACCTACTGTGATTTTCCATAGTAACAGCAACAACAATGTGACTAATGTGCTTGATGGGTCCTACAAGCACAAATTACAGAATTTAAGCAATTTAATGTTTAAATATAGATCCTTGGTCATTGAAAATGAATATTTGAAGGAATGTTTAGATAAGGAAATAGTGCCTAAGGGCCTGCGTGTTTTTAAATTTCCTAATAATGTTACATATGAATCTGATTACTATAAAGATTTAGTCAATATTTTCAATAAATGTGGACTTGAAGTGCTTAAGCTCATTATTAAGGAAAATACAAGAGTACAAGAATGTATTCAGAAGGATATAGAGTTATTGGACAAATATATTAAACAAGATTTGATGTTTAGTGTACATGAGGAGAAAGTTAAGTATTATGACCTAAGAAAAAATATTGACCATAAGTGCAATGACCTCATTCAAAGGAAAATTAGAAAGCTGGACAGGGATATTCATGATTACAATCTACACATTAGTTATCCTAAGCCACGGAGGTATATTAATAGTTATTATGAGAGTGGTGGTAATAGATTGAATGAAAATAATGAAGAGTCTGAAATAATTGAGCTGGATATAGAAAATGAACATTTTGGAGGGAGAGAAAGGGACTATGATGAGGAATACCCACCCTTACGTAGATCTGAAAGGTTGCTCAATAAACAAGGACAGACAAATGGAAATTTTCAATGGAGGGGAGGAAGAAGAGGGAGAGGGAGATTTTGAGAGTTCCCTGCCCGGACCTCCCTGATGAGTCTGATAATATTATAGTGGATAAACAATGCTATACCTGGGATAATTTTAGTATTTATAATTTCAGTAATATTAAGTTGGAGAAAGAACATTTTGCTCTTTTTTCCAAAGGCTTGAAATTTATTCCTAATCACAAGGGGGACATTGCTAAGAGTCTGTTGGACATCAAACTATTTTTAAGGAAGGTTAACTTCAAAATTATGTGGCCTCACAGCAAAGGGGATGAAGGTGAAGTGTTAAAAAAGAGAAGTATATATAATCCTCCCATACATCCTCAAATAAAGAATTTTGAGAGAGTGCTAGAAAGTGAAATTAGGAAGCAGAGTGGTGCGAATTCATGGCACATGAACATTTCCAACAGAGAAAAAGAATTATTGTATGAAATAAGGAATAGACAAGATGTGAGAGTCATGAAACCTGATAAAGGTGGAGGAATCATTCTTATGGACTATATTTTGTATGATAGCAAAATATATACATTGTTATGGGATGAAGAGAGATATGGCATTGTCTCCAAGAATGAGATTAATATAGCCTATCATAAAATAGATACAGCATTATATGATATGTTGCATGAAGGACTAATAAGTCCTAGCAGTTATAATTTTTTGAAAGTGGACCAGCCTAGGATCCCTACAATTTTCGGTATACCGAAAATACACAAAGATAAGGATGATCCCCCACTTAGACCCATAGTCTCTGCAGAGGGGTCTAAAACACAGACTCTTGCAAAATATGTAGATTTAAAATTAAAGCCCCTATGGATAGAAAGACCACAGATTTTGAGAGATTCATGGGATTTGTTAAGGGATCTTAACTTATGTAACTGGCAGAATGACATATTGTTTGTGACTATAGATGTCATTGATTTGTTCTCCTCTATTCCCTATGAGGAGGGCAAAGCTATGCTTGAAGAAATAGTCTTTGCATATGAGGGAATGACCAGAAATGATAAGTTAGCCAGTTTATGGCTCATGGATTTGGTACTGAAAAATAATTATATATTTTACAAAGGAGAATTTTTCCAGCAGGTGAAGGGAGTAGCTATGGGGGCCGCCTGTGCCCCCACATATGCCAACCTCATCCTGGCATATTGGGAAGAGAAATACGTTATTGAATCCCAATATAAGAATTGTTGGAGTTTATATAGGAGATACTTGGATGATATAGTGATCCTGTGGACGGCCGGAAGAGAAAGGCTAAATGAGTTCCTAATTTACATTAATGGTACCACTAGTTTTTTAAGATTCACACATAATATTTCCCAAAACAATTTGATCTATTTGGATGTGGAATTATATAAATGGGAAGGAGAATATGCAACTAGAGTTTTTAGAAAACCAACTTATTGTAATTCCTTCCTGCACTTTCAAAGTGCACACCCAAAGCATTGTAAGAGGAACATTATTAAGGGGCAGTTAGTCAGAGGTAGCCGAATGACGAGTTTAGACAAGGATTTTCAAGTAGAGTGTGAATTATTAGGAAAAATGTTTATAGAGAGGGGCTACCCTAATGGTTTTGTTCAATTTATTAGGAATGAAGTGGTAGAAGGAAGGAAAAATAGATTTGCACCTATTTACAAAGGAGAGAATCGAGGTGCTTGTAGGGGGGCAGCAATGACCAATGATAGCAATAACAATAATAATAAAAACAAAAGTAACAATGGTCCTGTAGAGTTTTCCCAGGCATTAATTTTAGAGTATAACGGAATTAATAATGGAATTAGTCAAAATTTATTTAAAGAATGGGACAAGTTTTTAACGCTTACAGATATTGAGGGTATATCTAATATTCCTAGGAAAGTTATATATAGAAATTCTAGAAATATAGGTAATATTTTGGAAAGCAAGAATGGCCACAACAACCAAAGGATACATAAGAAGGGCAGTAACCAATGTTGCTATGTAATAAATGGTGAAGGGCACAATATTGCAAGTAGGAATAAAATTATAGTTAGTAAGGATTATTTTAACTGTGACACTAAAGGGATAATGTACCTTGCATATTGTGAAAAATGTGGCGCTTTCTATGTTGGAAAATCAGAAAGAGCCCTAAGAAAAAGGATTTACGAACATATATATGATATAACCACCATGAAAGAAAGTAACGCACTGTATAAGCATAGCAAAACATGTAAAGAGTACAAGTTTAAGTTTATGGTTATGGAACATATAAAGCAAGATATTCGAGTAGGACCATGGGAGACTACAATTGAGTACAGGGAACTATGGTGGCAAGTAACTTTAAGTGCGGATAAGTATCCGGGGCTTAATGAACATATATCCATTAAGCCTTTGTTAAAATTGAGAGCAGCTAAGCTGTAAAATGATATATGATGCATTTATTACTTTTGGCCACCAGAGGCCCCCATAATCAAGAGCAACAGGTCCACAACCCTTATATATCTGAATAGGAAGTTTTAATGATTCTTGTGCTAATATCTTAATTAATCATTTTTTATTTCCACAATATTAACTTAATATTTATATTTTTAAACTGTGTGTTTTTTATATTCATGTATATTTATTATACAATATGTAACCTATTTTTTAATATTTTATTTTTTAAGAATGGTTTGACAATTCCTTGGGTTCACACAATACCTTTTGCACACACAATACTTTTTTCTTATTCCTATATTGTTCTCATCTTTAAGTGCATTTATCCATGTTCATTTTTTAATCATTTTTTAATCATTTTTTAATTATTTTTAAACAGCTTTTCAAATATGTCCATTTAAATATATATGAGTTTTATGAGGCAATTATAGTAACAGTAACTATGGATTTATGTATTCATTCAGGGTTATGGCAATGAACTTAAAGAAAATGTGACTTTATTCCTTTAAAATTTTTTCAAATTGACAGGATTGATTGTTAAATTGATTGATGACTGAGGATATATAAATGCATTTTAATTGATTAGTGAATTGTTTCTGAGGAAGTCAAAGAAGTTGACGAAAATGCAGTGGGTGTTTTTGACTTTAAGGCATTTAGGCATTTACATCTGTTTTATCCGAATAAAGTGTTTTCAACTACAAGTGGATTGGACTGCAGTTTTTGGGACCATTGCTTGTGGTGGCGAGTGGACTATCTTCGTTATCTGTTTGGCGTTTTTTTATTTTATCAAATTAGTTGTTTTTATTTTTACATGTTTACTGGTAGTGAGTTTCTTTTCCTTCAGTAGCCTGGCGATTTGTGTGGATTCCAAGTTTGTTTTCTCTGGATATTGTGTTAATAGAATTTATGTTAGATGCCTGTTCTCTGCTATATTATGAGTGAATGATCTCGTTTGATTTCATTTCTGATATTTTTGTTTTAACTTCAAGTCTTTTGGCCCACAACCCAATACCTACTGGTATTTGTCAGACAACATGGTTTAGCTATCACTATAGTTACATTTTGATTTCAGGATAGAGCAGTGATCATAGCATGACCATCTGCAAGCTCACCCTGGGTTATATTTAAAGAAGTATCTAGAAAAACACAACAGTGAAACAGAAGCAGCAAGAAAAGAGTGAGAATCATGTTTAACTTTGGCAATTGCAGGTGGTAGTACAAAGTCTTTAGGGGACAAAGCAGGAGGTAATTGTAAAAATTACAGAGAGCAAGGAGACAAAAGAAATGCAAAAAAGAAAGCTGTAAAATTACAATTAGCAAGGAAAAAGGAGAAAGAAAAGTGTTGTATATACTTACAGAAAGCAAAAATAAAAAGAAGTAACCAATCAAACATTAGTGTAAATGGGGTGATGTGTGAGGAAATGAACCTAGTGTAGTGTTGATTAAGTGATATGTGCTGCATTCAGGCACTTGCATTTGTATTTCTTAAACAGAAATGGCTTGAGACAGGGTCCATACATAGTTTAGTTAGTAAGCTCAGTGAAGAAGCGGTTATCACAATTTTAGTAGGAAGTACAGTGAAACTAGAGTCAGAACTACACAGTTTATTAGATGGGTTTTGGAGAGTAGGCCTTTCTGTACCCTGCTTCTGAGGTTGTAGGTTGGGATGGTAGTGATACATTTAATTGCAAATGTAGAAAGGGCACCTTGGTGGAATAATTTGAAGAGTTTGAAGCCCAGAAAGTACACTGGATCTGACGTGCACAATAAGCCTGCTCACCTTGGATAATTAAGGCAATGGTGTTCAAGAAGAGGAAAATTGTTGAAGTGGCAGTTTTTTATTAGATAAAGTCCATAGTGCTGATATGTTTTGTTAGAAGTGGCAAACAAGGATAAACCATACTCAAGCTGTGTGAGCAGAGCACCTTTTCCAATAGTTGCCCTAGCTGTCAAAAGGAAAATGTAATGGTAGACCTGGATATTGAACTTGTTATAAGTTTATCTACACCTTTTGTATATTGTCAAACATTTATCAACATCCTTGGTGCATCCACAATACTGATAAAATTCTCTTCAAGCTCATAAAAACTGAGGTTTATGCATTGTATATGCAAAACACAGAAAAATAAATTAAGAAAACTCATTTCACATTCACTTTAATCTATAACTGCAAAAGAAAAAAAAAACACACACATACTCAAAAGCGATGCTACCCACCTAAGTCATCCCACTCAAAGTCAAATTAATTTCAGAGCAATAATTACAGTAAAGCAATAAAAAACCTGATCATGACTTACTAATGGGAAAACATCACTAATGGCAAAGCATATCTATAATAATTATCTAAACAAAAAATAATAAAATAAAAATACATAACTGTTAAACTAACAAATCCTAGCAGAACATACACCACACTACCAGAGTACATCAAAAGTAGTGCACATTAGAGAAAAATATTAATCCTAACATAACCATCTATACACTGCTAAAATATACCAACATTCAACAGGTATTACAAAAAAGATTTAAAGTACGCCTAACTAAAGTAGAAAACCATGTTCCATTCAAAAAGCAAAATACCTAAAGCTATGGTGTTCTGAAACATGTGCACTTATGTAATCCAGAGTCAATGGGAAGCACCACTACTCTTACCTAAAAGTATATCTTGCACTAAAGGGTTAGAGAACATGGTTTGTGATTTACAACTTAGAATTCAAACCACCTCTCATTCCTAAGGCTTACACAGAAGATGTCTTCTAAATCACACACCAGATACTCATTGTGCTACATATGTAGCACAAAAATATGCACTCATACAGCTTTCAGTAAACTAAAGCCAAACAAAATATCTTTCATTAAAAATCAATATAAAGAAAAGCATTATAGCACCTTTTAGGAAGCTGGCCACCCCAGAAAACTATGTTATCAATAAAACTCCCCTAGGAGTTGCTCCACTAGTCAAGATCTTAGAACACATATAGGTAGTAACTTGGCCTTGAAACAACATGTATCCAAGGCAGTAAGGAAATCCTTCTAAGATGCTCAACTTGTAAGTAAGTGCATAACATCTAGATCCAGGGATGTCATTGCACCACTATACTGGACCTTCATCAGACCAATCATTGTGTACCTGACCAGACACATGCAGCAAATGAAATGTCTGCAAAGGTAACACAATGTCCTATGCAATTCGCCTCAAATCTCCCCTCTCTATACTTGGTCTCCTACAGACTACTGAGAGGCAATTTATGTCTGGCATTCAAGGCATCCCTGGACCCTGCTCTGATTAACCTTTTGCACATCTGAAAAACAAAAAAACTACTAAATCTGAAGTCCTACTTATGTTGCAAATAAAATTTAGGCCATGTTGGAGAGACAGATCAGTATCTTGGAAGTTCCTTCCTAACTCTATTTAAGCATAACTTGGACCATAGGATGGGAAATTGAAAGTTCACCTATTTAACTGCATAACTCTATCAACTCTAGCTTTCCAAGAAGAAATACAGGCAACACCAGACAGAAGTCTTAAGTAAATCATGTACTCTATTTTTGTTCTTTCACAAAAGTACATAAAATACTGGCCAGTACTGAGAAATGATTATTTAATAAGCATCTCATAAGATGGAGTCATCTTTCAAAGAAGTTCTGTGTCCCTGGAAGATTAGCAGAAAACAAATCAGATACAGACCAAATTTTAAAAGGAAAAAGTGGAAGGGAAATTATTTCCAGTCACCTCTCTAGTTGGGAATTTCCACGGAAAGATAAATATATGTATCTTCAAAGTACTTCAACAACTTAGACACATTAACAGGAACAGAGGTTTATGTAATTCATACACATCAGCATATTCACTTTTATTTAAAAATGCTAAACATACCATCTCTTTAATCAAACTTTGGAATTCGGATGAAAGCTGTACAAAGTAGTTAATCCACACATTTGTAATATAAGATAATTTGATGTAAACAGAAGCAACATCTTTTGGCAGTGGCATATGAAATATCCTCCCTCACACTTTAAAAAATGTCAAACTCAAAATTAGTCAACACAAATTCAGGTGTTGATACAATTCCAACAGAGAACAAACAATTCAAAAACTGAATTCCACATAATATTGTAACATTTATTTCATTTGGAAGTCATAAACACACAAATTAATGGCACACTCTAACTGTCCTCATTAGTTAATGAATGCATGCACAGAATATAGCCTAAATAAATTCCCTTGAATGGGAATAGTGGCATTATCCATTGATAACTTATTGGAAGCTAAAGTACATAAACTGGAAGCCGTAGTAATCAAATACACAGTTACAGCAGAATCAGTAACCTTTCTTGACATAAAACAGCATTCTTTCAATAGCAACTTGCTAACATGCAAATTAACATGTACGTTTGCAAGATTATATCCTACAACTGCTTCCTCCTCAAAAGATTCAGCATCTGTACTTGTATCAGCAAAAGTGGATGCAATGGCTTCCTCAACAAGGACCCACAGGGGTTCCACTGATATCCCAGCTCTTTCCTTCAATGTGACAACTCAGAATATCTTTATACCTCACTAGAATAAGGAGCATAATGTCAATTGGAATTCAACAACTCAAATCCATCTGCAGTGGCCACAGTAACACATCCTTTTCACTTCTCATTTACTTTAAATTTATACCACCAATACATCTTCCCATTTATTCCCCGCCCACAACTGTAAATATATTCATCGACCCCAAGTAACTCTGCGCCATGTGAAACCACAATTGCATAAAACAATGACACCAAATGCAAACAAGTTTTTTTTCTCACACCAATATTCCACTGCAAACATATTTAGCCATTAGTTTGCCACACAAACTGCTCAAAACACAAACACACTCATATAACAACAGAGTCAATGAGGAACTGTCAAATCTTAGGGACTATCAACAAACTCACTGAGTGGTTATAACAATTTGTTCATAAAAGCATTCATCTTCACTTTGTTATATAATCCGCTTTCAACCAATTCAAGATTGACAAAAGCCACTGCATCATGTTATATGAGTGTGTGTTTTCATTGTGTTTCATCATATGTTCATTACATTAATGTTTTGTTAGTAAGATTTTGTCAAGTAAACAGTTAAACGCAAGACACCAGCATTTATTTCTGTGATCACTCTACAGTGGGGAGTGGGATTTTGCCCTTTCCCTCTGTTTTGGGATTTCAATGATGGTATATACAATTATCAGGGGGTGCAAGGGGGCTTGCCACCTGCATAAAGCTTTTTTTTTTAATTTTTGATTATCTTCTGAAGATTTGTGGTTGATACAGTATATGCTGATTCAGCAATGTAGTGAAATATAACTGCTTATATATCTATGTACAACATACATATATCTACATATATATATATATATATATATATATATATATATATATATATATATATATGTAGATATATATAGGTTTACTATCATGTAGTCAATCGCACTTTGTGTGTTTGACATATGTGCAAAACCTCATTTGCATATCCAAAAATGCAAGCACCACAATGTCAAACCTTGTAATAGCGAATATCCGCTATTACAAAGTTCAACATTGTGGTGCAGATTTCACTAAAGTGGGGATCAGGAAATGTACCCTTTCCTTCACTGTAATGTGATCTCAGAGTTTGTATATATAAGTAGGGTGTGTGTGTGGGGTGCAGCCCCCCACATGGGGGGGTGCAGGGGGGCACAGCCTCCCTCCAAAAAGTGTGTTTTAATGCTGAGCAGATGTGAGCATTTCAGTAAAGTCAACATGTTCAACATTCGACTTTACTGAAATGCTTAGTTCAGAATTTACTGTGTTCTGTGTTTTGATTTTCTAACATGTTACTTGGAAATCTGAACATTCGAACACAGTGAATCCAAACATATGATAGTAAACTATATATATATATATATATATGTATATATATAAAGAGTATAGATAATACACACATATGTATGTACTATTGAGAAAACAGACTGAAAGTGCTAAGACAATTGCAAATAAAGCTACATTATACCAAACAGATACCCGCAAGTACAATGGTAAAGTCAAGTCTATACAGATTTCTACTACACAGAGTAACACTCCAGAAAGATCTGTGTTTTTATACTCTATGCATTGTGTTACAGCCAGTTCAGGATCTACAGGAAATAGCTGCCAAATAACGGGCCATCATTCATAAATTAATATTAGAACCATGCTAGCAATTTTCCAAAATCAGGCTATCTGCTCATTTATTCAAAGCCTGAAGTGCATGTTTTATAATTTACTTCAAATCAGCAAAGTAGTCTGCTGGAAATAGTGACTCTGAAACCTTAAATTATGTTTCTTTTCTACAGCTTGGATGGAATGGTGATTCTGAATTTTCAGATTACTTTTGGTTTGACTGCAGATACTAGTACTTGAAAAAATCCACAAACAGCCACTTCAGAAATGAAAACAGCTAGATATAATTCTGTTTTGTGTATAAATTGCCCTGCTTAATATGTGCCACCATGTGTAATGTGAGAATTATGCAATACAGATAAAAAACACTTTAATGTAAAATGTGTTTATTTTATCATATTTTTATGTAACTTTGGTCAGTATCAACTGTTCCAAAGGCTACTTACAGTCATAACCCAAAACAAAAGCAAAGACACTAACATGCAAGATATGAAATGATTGTGTTTATAGCAACAACAGTTATAGTTACTATAACACAAAATGTACACTGCATTTTAGCAAGTTGCAATACTGTGGATAAAGCCAATAGCCTTAAAATGAGTTTGTTGCATTGAGGGGAAAAATCTAGTTTGTCCTTAAAGTCAAGCAAACTCTGGTAGCATTAAAGTTAAATAAATAGAAAGGATAGAGGCCTTTGCTTGAGATGTACTGGAACGAAAAAGTAGACAAGATGTATACTAAAATGATTTTGAAAACTGTCTGAGAAGTGTGCATCAAAACCATTTTTTTACAATAAATATCTGATAGCTAGTTTAAGGTTTTAAAATATTTTGGTAAGTCAATGTATTACTTGAGGGGGGAAAAACAGAGATTGGTTGTTATTGACATCAGTTATCAACAAGGTACAAAATTATTAGAATTTTCACCTTAATTTCTTTAGGGGTTTGACCATATGTTTAACCAACATGGTAAACAAAACACTTCTTTTTAATACAAATATACATATGATATATATATATATTTTTTTATTATATATATTTTTAAAAAATTGGCTTAAAGAAAGAATGTTTTATTGGGAATTGTACAGGAAATGACATCATGTTTTTTTGTATATAAAAGTCATTTGGCGCCTTTTTTTAATGTCTGAAGAAGCTCTTGGGTTTCTAGGAGCGAAAACGTTATTATTAAACATACGTTAACCTTTCTTCGCAACTGGAGTTTTTTTTGGTTTGCCTACTTCTTTTGTCTACGCTGGTTGGTTTTTTCCTGTTGTTTCACAAGTTCGTTTTGTTTGAGTATGGCCAGCCCTAAAACTCCGGTGTTGTTCGAGTCCAGGAACAGCCCGCAACCTGGCGTTCCGTTGCTTTCTGACTCTAACAGCTTGGCAACTCTATTGTCTAGCTTAACACAACGGTTGGACTTGTTAAACTCACGGCTTGACTGCTTGGAAACCAGCCGGGTGCCGATGCCATCGAGTATTAATGGTGCTCAGATGAATGGGAATGAAGTGAGACTGGAAAGGTTGCCGGTCTCTTCAATCTTACCTGAACAAATTCCCTGTTTATTTAATTCTATGGAGGGTTTTAACGGAGCTAGTATTGAACAGAGGCTCCCTTCCTCACAAAGACAGGAACATGTGAACAGTAACCATGCGAGACCGGAAAGTTGCTCTACTTCCTCGATTCCACCGGGACAGGTTCCACGTCCAGTTACCGGCTCACAGAATTCGAACGCCGATGTTGCAACTATGGAATTAACGGGTTCTAATCTACAGAGGCAAGAACATGGGAACAGCCGTTCTAATGCCGTTGAACTTGGCAATCATATGCTGGGAAATGTGAACAATAATGGTTTAGTTCAGAATAACCGTCCGGGGTTTATTGGCGAACCCATTTTTGGTCAGTGGGTGAGGAATACCGAAAGTCTCTTGTTTGGCTCACCAACCACTCCTACTTCGTCGACCACCGGTTCGGACATCACAGGTAATTCTGAAAGCTCTATTTCCATTAATTTGAAACTCCTTGACATTAAAATGCTCAAGATAAAGAAACTCCAGCTGGAAGTTTCTTATTTTAAACAGTGCTTAAAGGAAAAGCTGGTACCAAAGGGGTTAAGGAATTCCTTTACCCCTACTAATTTATTTGTTGACTCTGGTTTTGCTTCTGAATTATCCAACCTTTTCAATAAACAAGGGTTGGAATTACTTGAACTGATGGCAAATCATTATGAGAAATATATTGAGTCATTATTAAGTGAAACTAATAATTTGAATGAACTGATCAAAGCAGATATAAACTTCCTGCGGTATAAATATGATTATGCCCGTATTTTTGAAAGTATTGATGGCCTTTTAATGAAATTAAAAATCAACAAGGGCAAAAAATTAGTAAGAGATCGGCTAGCTTACACTAATGATCTAGCCTATCCAAATTTGGTCAAATACCTTAAAGGGCCTAAAAACCAAAAGGAGAATGAGAACAAAAATGAGGATATTCAGGACAGAAATGTTGATTTTCCTTTGAATACGATCGATGAATCTCACCAGGAATTTGATGATGGGGATGAAGGGCCTTCTTCACAACAACCGAGAAGAAGTAACAGGTTAAAGGCTTCTTACACTAAACAAGGCTTCCGGCCCAACTATAAAGGGAATCAAAAACCTTTTTTAGGGCGGAAGAACTTTCAGCAGCAGAAGAACTTGAAGAAAGTTTAAATGTGGTTTTTCCTACTCTTGAAACTCCACATGAAATGCAGAAGCCTATTATTTTGTCAAACATAAAAGGGGACTTTTTTGTCTATAATTTCTCTGACATTAAAATAGAACAAGATCTGATTGAACTTTTGGCCCTCGGGTTAACTTTTGTTCCTGACCAAAAAGTTAGTTTGCCTAAATTATTGATTGACCTCAAATGCTTTGTACGAGGTATGAATCTTAAGGTACTGTTTAATGGTGGAATATGTAAAGAAAAACCACCTTTCAAGTTGTTAAGTGTGTTCAATCCCCCTCTCCACCCTACCTTGCAGACATTCGAGTATGCTTGTGAATTGGACCTTAGACACTTTTTTAAAAAAATAAGATGGTTTGATGGTAATAGCAATATTACTTCCGAACAAAGAAGTTGTTTGAAAAATTTGTGTAATTCACCAATTAGAGTCATTAAGCCAGACAAGGGTGGCGGTTTGGTCATTTTAGAAAAGGCCGATTATGTATCAAAAATGCAAAAAATTCTGGATTCCCCAGCTTATGAAAAGTCTTCTGCAAATGAGACTACAGGTCAATATAATAGAATAAAAGGTTACCTGAGAGATTTATTCATCGAAGGGAAGATAGATATTGACACGTTTGATTACATCAATATAGCTTTCCCCAGAGTTCCCATCATGTTTGGTATCCCCAAGATACATAAAAATTTAGAGGATCCCCCTATGCGTGCACTAGTAGATGGGAGATGTTGTATCACCCATCCCAGTGCCAAAGTAGTTGACCACATTTTACGTAAATATCTCAAGAACATTCCTCAAATCTGTAAAGACTCGTGGTCTTTCTTAAATGCTATCAACACTATTTCGTTCTGTCCTTCCTACAGCTTCCTCACCATTGATGTGGTTGATCTGTATACCTCTATTCCACATCTTGAAGCTGTAGAATGGGTGGAACTTATGCTTATTGATATGAAAGCCCCAAAGGATGAGATATATGTGGTCACTACTTTACTTGATATTATCCTGTCATCAAATTTTTTCATCTTTAACAATGAATATTACATCCAGAAAAGGGGTATAGCTATGGGATCACCATGTGGGGGAAGTGTGGCGAACCTAGTGGTAGCATACTGGGAAAAGAAATTTCTTTTTGAACACCCTCTCTTTAAGGAGGCTTCTATATTCTACACTAGGTTCTTAGATGATGCATTTGTCCTCCTTGATGGGAACTCTGACACGGCTACTAATTTGGTGAATTACATGAATGAGTCATGTTCTTTTTTGACATTCACCCATAATTTTTCAACGAGTGAAGTTGAATATTTGGATGTGAAACTGGTTAAAGATTTACATAACAACTGCTTTTGTTCTAAGATTTTTAGGAAAAATACCTATTGCAATGCCTTTCTTCACTTCTCTAGTAACCACCCCTTGAACCAGAAGAAGTCCATCTTCAAAGGCCAATTAGTGAGAGCGACACGAATGTGTAGTACTCTTACTGACTTTGAAGAGGAATGTAACACCCTTAGGAATATGTTCCTAAATCGGGGGTACCCCATTGATTTCTTGGATAACCTTATTGATGAGGTTTCATTCAAAAGAAACACAGGGTTTTACCAACCTCTTTTACAGGGTGCCATACGAAGTAATCATCAAAGTTCGATGGTGCTTGTGGTGGACTTGGGTGAAGATGTAGAAAATCCTCCTCTGACTGAACGTTCTATTGTAGTTCATGGGTTTAGTCCCCCAGAGGTGGATTTTAAAAACAGGTTTATTTTAACCTATAATAAACATACCCACAACATATGCAGTATAGTTAAGAAAAACTGGGAGTTTATTGCAAACAACAGTCACCTTTTTGACATCTTAGGTGATTTCCCTGGGTTCATATTTAAAAGAGGTAAGAACCTGAAGGAACTTTTACAGAATGAAAATAAACCCTGTGAAGTGTCTAGACAGACTGGCACATTTCAGTGTGGGTTCTGCAATTGGTGCAGGCTTTTAAGAACAGGGAACTCATTTACGATTAGGGGTGAAAAATTTTACATCAGACAGAAGTTTCTCTGTGAGTCTAGGTCCATTATTTACATTGCTTTGTGTAACTGTTGTCCGGCATTTTATGTTGGAAAAACGGACCGTAGATTACGGGACCGTGTGTACCAACACAATTATGCAATAAAAAATAAAAAAACGGACAACGCCCTTTCTAAACATGTTCTAGACAATATGGGACATAGTTTTTCCTTTATGGGGATTGATGGTGTGAAAGTAGGGATTAGAGGGGGCCCTCAACCACTACTCCTTGAATTAAAAGAATTAGAATGGCAGTTGTTACTGAATGCCTTTTCTCCACCTGGTCTAAATGACTTATGTAATATATCTATTATTCTTAAATATAAAAGCTACCTTAGGAATTGATACCACCTTTTTATCCACTTTTGGAAAAATGGGTAATTTTGGATGTATGTTAAATACTTGTGACAACCCTTTATTGAATATTTTTTACTTTTGGTATTTCTTTTTAAGTGTTTTGCGTGCAGGTTCAACCAAATTGATTGGACGCGTATTGGTTTACCCATAAGATACAACCAAATGGGGCATAAAGAATCACTTTAGTTTATTTGTTAAGGAATCGAGTACTTGGTACTGTTTTGTCTTAATATTTAATTAAGGTACCATGTGGAGGTAAAACTAAAATTAAAATATTAAACAATCGGTTTCCCTTAATTTCTTTAGGGGTTTGACCATATGTTTAACCAACATGGTAAACAAAACACTTCTTTTTAATACAAATATACATATGATATATATATATATTTTTTTATTATATATATTTTTAAAAAATTGGCTTAAAGAAAGAATGTTTTATTGGGAATTGTACAGGAAATGACATCATGTTTTTTTGTATATAAAAGTCATTTGGCGCCTTTTTTTAATGTCTGAAGAAGCTCTTGGGTTTCTAGGAGCGAAAACGTTATTATTAAACATACGTTAACCTTTCTTCGCAACTGGAGTTTTTTTTTGGTTTGCCTACCCCTTTAAAATACTGATTCATTTCATTAATAAAGGCTTTAAAGTAATGACAAGGTCAGAGAAAGACAAACCTGTCTAACTCCAACCTTTAAATGTTCAAACTGATAATACAACACTTTCTCCTTTACACATGTTTGATAATTATGATATACTGTTCTGGAAAATTATATTATAACTCTAAAGATATTGTCCATTAATCAGGAAGAATGTGTTATATCACAGATAATTACAAATACACTATGTTTACATGTGTCTTGTAAATCATTTTCTAGAAAGTTGTAGAATCTGACATTTTGTAAATCATTTTTAAAGAAAGTTGGAGAATCGGATATTTTTCATCTGGAAATAAGTCCATTTTGTAAGGTGACAATGACATGATTAACCTACCTATTACCTTTGGGGTCTCTGTTACGTGATCGAATGGTCAAATATTCAAACACATAATAGTCGACCCATAATAATCGAACCACCACAATGTCAAATGGAAAATAAAAAAAGAAAAACCCACCCAAACAAACCATTTAAATGCTCTACGCAGGGGGGCAAGCCCCCCTGCACCCCCACACCCCCCGCTACTTAAATATACCAACTCTGAGATCGCACTACAGTGCAGACAATGGAAAATTTCCATTTCTGCACTGTACGGAGATCTCCATTGAACCGTTTGACATTGCGGCAGTTCGATTACTATGGGTCGACTATTACGTGTTCGAATATTTGACCATTCGATCACATAATATAGACCCTACCTTTATACTGGTAATCATTATAATTTCATAATCATTGTTTAATATGGAAATGACTAAGCTTGAACATATTTAGGGCACTTTTTTCTTCATTATCTGCTATCTGCCAATCTCATTCCTGGAGGGAGTTCATATCCAAGGATCATAAGTCACTAAATCAACTCTAATAATGGAAATAAAGTATCCTGAAATATTAAATTCATTTTAAAGGAAATGTCATCTTATCTTGGACATCTCTCCTTTTACATACTGTCTAAAATTCTTTTAATTTGCTTCATGGAAAACCTGACATCTCTGAAGATGTCCTGTAGTTACTGATGACAGTTTGCCCTCAATTATCGAAAACAATATTATTCTATTCACATTCAGAGATAAAAAGACAAATACAAATGAACCTTATAGGAGTCCTCATTTTTCCCCCTACAGCTTTTCTATGTATTTTTTAGCTTTTTAGAGACAGCCTAGGGTTATCAGCATGTTAGAATGTCTATAAAGCAAAGTTTGTTGGTCTTACCTAACCTCTGCTGCAGCTGATATTAATAGGTAGTTAAGAAGACACTTCTCTGAGTAGTCTCCAAAAAGTAATGTACTTATTTATGGAAACCTATAAAAATTTTAACTGAACTGTTAAACAGATATTCACAAGGAAAAACAATATACAAATTACTGGATCTAGTGAAAAGAAGCAGTACACAAACTTCAATATTCCATAACCTCTTACTTTGATACATCATCTGATATTCTTGTAAACCAACTTCTGGTTTCATTATCTGTCCTTACCTTAAAGTTCTGCCAAGTAACACATGTTAAAACTCCTAGAAGTCATGTAGCTCTTTCCAAATTATGCAAGGTTAATGTAGCAAACAGCAAAGCACATGAAGCAATAACCAGAATTACATTTACTTAGCATTCTCATCCTAAATACAAAATAGTCTTCTTCAGTATGCAATCAAACAAAACAGTAGCTAAGTACATGTCATTTTGGTTACTGTTTCGTGTGCTTTGTTGCTTGGTTTTATTTATTTTTTATTTATTTGGAATCTTTATCACTTTCTTTCCTGTGTATGTAGCATCTCAGACAGTACAAGTGCTTGCACTAAAATCAAATATTTTCATGGAGGCTTCACCTCGATACCACCCCCAAACACACACACACACACACACACACACACACACACACACACACACACACACACACACACACACACACACACACTTAAAAATACTAATCCTCAAGGCTGCACAACAGGAGCACAAGAGTAAAATAGAGAAATAATATTAAGTTTATGAAACATATTCCTTTATATAGTTAAATAGTATTTTGACAGAATACTCCAGTGATTTAACAAAATGTGCTGTGTAATGCTGTACAGGGATCTAGGCATTGTCTATAAAGACAAACTCCAAGGTCTTGCACTATTTTCTGAAGCCTTATCTGTATAAATCCAGTGGAAGGTATCATTTCTCACACTACAGGCAAGGGCATTTCTTATACGTCATTCATGTGTAATGTTAAGTGCTGTTTGAAGGGAGTTGGTAGTGTTAGCAGTGTTAACAAGTCATTCAAGCTTGCAGTCTTCTGTATATTTGGTGAGCAGACTCTGAAGTCATTTTTGGCATCTGAAGAAAAAACATATCAAGAAGAAGGGGTTGTAGTACAGCGAACTGATGGCAGTAAGCAGTGCAGGATAGCAAGTTTGCTATTCCTTATAGCTCTCCCTGAACTGCATTGACACTGCTATGAATACTGTGGACCTCATTTGCATATGTAATGAGCACAGCTGCCTGACCGGTGCTCAGCAGCTCATTGTTTCTACAATACTCCTACACTGTTCCCTCTAAATCATGTATGTGCTTCATCTATGCATTTTTCATGCATGTTACCCTTAGACATATCATAATAAATCTTGTCCTTAAATTTTCAAACATTTGTTATGGTAAATACTTTGTCATAAAATCCCCAACTAAACCTGAAAATCTATTACTTGGTAATAATACAAATCTGCTCCTTTCTTGTGTCAGTTTTGCCTGGATAATATGATGTTATAACATGTACATATATAAACAGATACTGACTTAAGACTAATATCTGCTGTACTATGAATAGTACAATAGCACAGTACTAAATGAGTCACCAGATATGTATCGTGTTTAACATTTAATGCAAAATCAGAATGTACTAGGGCATACAAAATAAGTCATTAAAAAATAAATTAGGGCAGTTGATAGTACTGAAAGGAACCACAGGAAGTACCATAGTGTTGTGGTGATTTTGGTATTAGTAGTGTATCAGATCCAAGTTATCCAATATTTTTTTTTCAAATTCAGTGCTTGCAGCCATGTGTAATATATACAGTGGATATAAAAAGTTTACACACTCCTGTACTCCTGTTAAAATGCCAGGTGTTTGTGATATAAAAAAATGAGACCACAACAAATAATTTCAAAACTATTCCCACCTTTAATATGACCTATAACCTGTACAATTCAATTGAAAAACAAACAAATCTGTTAGGGGAAAAATATAAAAAATGTTGCATAAGTGTACACACCCTTAAACTAATACTTTGTTGTATGTGCACACTTAAGCTAATAATTTGTTGAAGCACCTTTTGATCTAATTACAGCAGTCAATCTTCTTGGGTACACACCTGCCATCAATTAAAAACCCCAAATAAAGTTCAGCTGTCCTGGTAGGATTTTCCTGACATTTACTCAGTTGTCTGATACAGCAAAAGCCATGGTTCGCAGAGAGCTTACAAAGCATCAAAGGGATCTCATTGTTGAAACGTATCAGTCAGGTGAAGAGTACAAAACAATTTCCACAGCATTGGATATACCATGGAACACAGTGAAGACCAGTGGCGGCTGGTGACTTCAAATCACAGGGGGGCTGCAGGAGACAGCTGAATGGGTGGGGTCAAGGGGAGGGGGTGTGGTCAAGCAGAAAGGGGAGAAGCTATGCACAAAACCACAAAAAACTAACTTTAATTAAATACGCTGCCCTGGGTGGCAAACCATCATTATGAAAGTCCAATCAAGACAAAAATAAGTGTAGAAGAATAAAAATATTTCGATGCATTGGCTGCATGACAGCTTACTTAATATCTAGATGGAAACAAAAGGTTATGAGGCATGAAAAAATAAATTACTTTTTAAATACATTACTGGAATGCCAGTCAAAATTAAGTATAAGAAAAAACAGAAGCACTCAACTCAAACCACTTCTCCTTGCACTGCAGTTCTAATTATAATATATTCAGCTTTATTAAAGTACCAAGTAACATGCTGAAAGTAGAAATCTATGTGATGCCCCCACTTGTAAAAATGTTTCTTATCCAAAAAAAACCTGCTGCCTGACAACTTGTTTCATGGGGAAAACATGATAAAAGTAAAAAATGAAAAGAAAACAAGAAACAAGCTCAAGATACATTGCTTAAAGGATTACTGTACAGGTTATGGACCACACATGATTGGCATTCTGTTTAGTTTACGGGTAAAGTCTGTAGAGATGACTGGAAGTCTCCAACAAGTGTAATGAGCTTTTTAAAATAATGGAATCCTGTCCTTTAATACCCAAGGCTTATACATTATCTAGTCAAGTCATCTCTGCATGGCAACAACAGAAAGGCTTTCAATGTTGGCAATTCTTTAACAGTATGCTTATTAAAGCTTACTTGCATCTTACGATCTCAGACAAGCTTACCTTATGGTCATTAAAGCATTGCTACTTAAACACAGAGCAACAGGCACTTTGAGTAATAAGCATAAATCTGAGTAATAAGCATAAATCAACAGTACAAAAATATGACAGAAACTAGACCATTCTGCAAAATCAAGGACAGATGAAAAGCCACTGTAGTACTTATGCAGTGTGTCCTCCCCATCCAAGGTAGATACAACTACTCCTTGCCTTGCTTGGATACATCCAGAGTCACTACATGGGGGAGTGGGGTGCAACAAGCATGTCACAATTTGAAATCTCTCTGGCTGACTGTGATGGCCCTGACACATTTGTCATACCTCTCAACCTCAAGAGCAAGAAATCTGGACAAAGCCATACACAGAAGTGGGACAAAGGCCCAAAAATAAGGACAATTTTTAAATATTGCTCTAATAAACTTAGAAAGATAATAGAATAGGTCTTGCATTAGTATGAATTTTCTGAAGGGTATAAAATCTGAAACTCAAATGTCTGTCATTTTCTAACTTCAGTCTTTAGTGATTTGTCACTAACTTGCCAAAAACACAACTTTATGAAAAATGGACCAAAAATGTGATGCAAAAATATAAAATAGACACACAATACAGCTGCTACTTTTCAAAGAAGGGACACTTTAATATTAGTACTGCTACCTTGAGCAGCTGACAAAATAAAAGAATCTACATGCATTTCAAGTAATCTATAACTTTGATTATTACAGTTATTTCTTAATTGTAAACCCTCCATGTTTTCTTCCAAAATTGCTATTTTGCGGAGGGATTAGGGGGAAGAGCAACATTTTGAGCCAAAAATTGGGGACAGTTGAGAGGTTGGCTATGCCTAATTCTATAAAGCAATTTATTTGCATGTACCTCTCAACCTGTTAATGCAGTAAATCTGAACAAGGCCAAATATATTGGGGGCACATATAAACAGTACTAAAAATTGCTCTTGTATAAATTGAGACAGTTGATAGAACAGCTCTTACTTTAACATGCATTTTTTCTGAAGGTTATGAAGTCTGAAGCTTATTATTTAGTGACTTAATTCCTAAATGATTTGCCAGAAAACTACAAATTTTATGAAGAACAAACCAAAAATAAGAAGCAAAAATCTATTCATTCTTTGAAAATCTGGACAGTTGGGAGGTATAGTTCAGCTGGGCCTGTCTGAGTTTGCTGCCCTTCCCCCCTGACAAAATAATGGTTGAATGGAGCCTCTGCAGCCATTCCAATGAACCATTACTTGGCTATTTCACTCCATTTACCATAAACACTAATGTGCATACTGCTTTACTTCTGTGATGAGTGGGACTTCATTTGAAAGTTTTATTTAGTATTTTACAGCACAAACACTAAGTCATCTGTTAAACAAAGCAATGCAGTCTCACAGTGAAAACTTAGCATTAAAACTTCTCTGCCCTTGAAACTCACATTCATTGAAACAGCATTGAAACACACATTCAAAGAAAATACATTTTGCCAGTGGCAGATAAAGATTAATTTTGGGCTGTTTTCAAATCATAGGCCCCTTGCATATGAAACATACATGTGCTCTTTGATACACCTTCCTCATTGTACTAAAATTATATTCCTTGTACAATACAGTACACTTGTTAGAGGGTGTTTTAAATTTGTTTTGAACATTTTTCCAGTAAGCAATGAAACAAACCATATGCACCCATAATGGCAAAACTGCCCAGTTGAGAACATTTATCATAAAAAGTCTACTCAGACTTCCACAGTCCACCATTATTAGTAAATATACACAATTCTACAGTCCACCATTATTAGTAAATATGCACAATTCCACAGTCCACCATTATTAGTAAATATGCACAATTCTACAGTCCACCATTATCAGTAAATATGCACAATTCTACAGTCCACCTTTATCAGTAAATATGCACAATTCTACAGTCCATTATCAGTAAATATGCACAATCTCTGAAGTAAGACATCTAAATAATTCCACATTAAAGAAATCTGTAACTAATGAAGTGGTTGCTGCTAGCAATCACCTTTATATTTCATGGTTTCATCGAAAAATAAAGTGTCTGTTGCCCCTCAGGAATAAATTGCCTATATTACATTAAAAAATGATAAGCTAGTAATAATATTGCAAGAGAAAATGGATGGCAAACTGATAACAGACTCATAGTTAGTATCTTCACCAAGGAGAACATTCTCAATACGGCAGCATCCACCCCTTGTGGGAGTAGAACCCACAGCCTTCTGCATCAAAAGCAAGTATACAACCTGTTGTGCTATAGTATTAACTAGGCAACGCACTAAACTTCTATACCCCTGCAGCTCTCAGCTCCTTGTAAAATCTACTCAATACTCAACTGCATCTCAACTTCGCAGCTCAAGAAAACTGGAAAAAGCCAAAATGTATTGGGGGGGGTCAAAAGCCCAAAAACCAGGGACACATTAAACATTGCTTGTATAATCTTGGAAAGTTGCTAGAATAAAATGCTGTGTTGCCACCATACATTTTACTGCCAAGGTCCCTGAGCAAAAAACAGTCAGAGTAACATACCACTACGCCACATCAGCTGCTTTGTAAAAGAGAGGAAGACTGAAACTTAAATGGCTATCGTTTAGTGAATTCAGTTCTCACCATAGCTGTCAACCTCTTAGTACAAAACACCTGGACAAACCCAGTAATGAGGGAATACAGCCCTCAAACATATTCAGTGAATTCAGTTCTTGCCATAGCTGTCAACCTTAGCACAAAAACTTGGACGAAGCCAATAATGGGGGAATACAGTCCCAAAAATAGGGACAACTTTAAAATATTCATCTTATAAACTTAGAAAATTGCTAGAAAAAAAGGTTGTGCTACTATGTATTCTGAAGAACATGAAGTTTGAAATTCAAATGCCGGTCAATTTTACTGCTGACAGAACAAAAACAATTTTCAGCAGAGACGCAGGGATTAATACTGCAGACACGTCTTTGTAAAATGGCAGGGCACCAGAGCAAATCCACACAAACACAGGGAGGAGATGCAGACTCCACACAAAAGCCACCCCAGCCAAGAATCAAACCAGAAAACCTATAGCTGTGAGGCAACAATACTACCACTGCACCATGAAATATGCAAGGAATTAAACATTCAGAAACCTGAAGTCTGAAATTCAAATGCCTGTCAGTTTTACTGCGGACAGAACAAAAACAATTTTCAGCAGAGACGCAGGTATTAATACTGCAGTCACATCTTTGTAAAATGGCAGGGCACCAGAGCAAATCCACACAAACACAGGGAGGAGATGCAGACTCCACACAGAAGCCACCCCATCCAAGAATCAAACCAGAAAACCTATAGTTGTGAGGCAACAATACTACCACTGCACCATCAAATATGCAAGGAATTAAACATTCAGAAACCTGAAGTCTGAAATTCAAATGCCTGTCAATTTTACTGCGGACAGAACAAAAACAATTTTCAGCAGAGACGCAGAGATTAATACTGCAGACACGTCTTTGTAAAATGGCAGGGCACCAGAGCAAATCCACACAAATACAGGGAGGAGATGCAGACTCCACCCCAACCAAGAATCAAACCAGAAAACCTATAGTTGTGAGGTAACTAACAATACTACCACTGCACCATCAAATATGCAAGGAATTAAACATTCAGAAACCTGAAGTCTGAAATTCAATTGCCTGTCAATTTTACTGCCGACAGAACAAAAACAATTTTCAGCAGAGACGCAGGGATTAATACTGCAGACACGTCTTTGTAAAATGGCAGGGCACCAGAGCAAATCCACACAAACACAGGGAGGAAATGCAGACTCCACACAGAAGCCACCCCAACCAAGAATCAAACCAGAAAACCTACAACTGTGAGGCAACAATACTACCACTGCACTATCAAATATGCAAGGAATTAAACATTCAGAAACCTGAAGTCTGAAATTCAAATGCCTGTCAATTTTACTGCGGACAGAACAAAAACAATTTTCAGCAGAGACGCAGGGATTAATACTGCAGACACGTCTTTGTAAAATGGCAGGGCACCAGAGCAAATCCATACAAACACAGGGAGGAGATGCAGACTCCACACAGAAGCCACCCCAACCAAGAATCAAACCAGAAAACCTATAGCTGCGAGGCAATAATACTACCACTGCACCATCAAATATGCAAGAAATTAAACATTCAGAAACCTGAAGTCTGAAATTCAAATGCCTGTCAATTTTACTGGGGACAGAACAAAAACAATTTTCAGCAGAGATGCAGGGATTGATACTGCAGACACGTCTTTGTAAAGTGGCAAGGCCCCAGAGCAAATCCACACAAACACAGGGAGGAGATGCAGACTCCACACAGAAGCCACCCCAACCAAGAATCAAACCAGAAAGCCTATAGCTGTGAGGCAACAATACTACCACTGCACCATCAAATATGCAAGGAATTAAACATTCAGAAACCTGAAGTCTGAAATTCAAATGCCTGTCAATTTTACTGCGGACAGAACAAAAACAATTTTCAGCAGAGACGCAGGGATTAATACTGCAGAGACGTCTTTGTAAAATGGCAGGGCACCAGAGCAAATCCACACAAACACAGGGAGGAGATACAGACTCCACACAGAAGCCACCCCAACCAAGAATCAAACCAGAAAACCTATAGCTGTGAGGCAGCAATACTACCACTGCACCATCAAATATGCAACAAATTAAACATTCAGAAACCTGAAGTCTGAAATTCAAATGCCTGTCAATTTTATTTAACATTTGTTAATCAGGACAGTCTGACTTGGAACAAAAAAACAATTTTCAGTAGAGGCCCAGGAAGAAATAATGCAGACATGTCTTTGTAACATGGGAGGACACAAAAGCAAACCCGCACAAACACAGGGAGAAGATACGGACCCCACAAAGAAGGAACCCCAGCCAAGAATCAAACCTGAGAGCCTGCAGCTGTGAGGCAATAATGCTACCAGTGCACCATCAAATAAAAACAAACCCATATAAACATAGGGAGAATATAACAGACCCCCACAAAGAAGGAACCCCAGCCAAGAATCAAACCTGAGAACCTGCAGCTGTGAGGCAACAATGCTACCAGTGCAACATCAAATAAAAGCAAACCCACACAAACACAAGGAGAAGATAACAGACCCCACAAAGAAGGAACCCCAGCCAAGAATCAAACCTGAGAACCTGCAGCTGTGCGGCAACAATGCTACTACTACACCATCAAATATCAAGCATTGCAACATTTACAAACCACAGATATTATGAGGAACAGATCAGATCAAATATGAGGCAAAAATCTGCAATTTTTTTACAAATGGTGGTGGGTAGGGAACTCAAGTCTTTAACACCTGCATACAGGGTTCAAGCCTGAGGTATTCCCTACCACACCACGCACCTGGGGCATTTACACACACACACACACACACACACACACACACACACACACACACACACACACACACACACACACACACACACACACACAATAAAACAAGTACCATACACACAGTATAAAACAAGTACCATACACACAGTATAAAACAAGTACCATACACACAGTATAAAACAAGTACCATACACACAGTATAAAACAAGTACCATACACACAGTATAAAACAAGTACCATACACACAGTATAAAACAGGTACCATACACACAGTATAAAACAGGTACATACACACACAAAAAGTATAAAACAAGTACCATACACACACAAAAAGTATAAAACAAGTACCATACACACACAAAGTAAGTAAAAAGCATACATTGCAAAAGGCACCATACACTTACCTGTCCATTCTCTATAGCTTCCAGCTAATGTACATCCTGCCAGCGCAATACTCCGAAGACCCGCGAGATCCCTGAAATCAAACCTCCCGATGAGACTGTTCCTGACTGCTGCTGTTGCAGTCCGGCCTCGATACATCCTCCCAGCGAGTCTGTGCACTTTAAAAGTCAACAGATGTCTCCATGTGTTTCTCTATGGGGACTGTTGGACTGCCTGGAGCATGCGCATAGACGCGCAGTAGTCGGGTCTACTGCACATGTGCGAAGTCCGTGAAAATTTAAAAAACTTTTTTTTTATTTTTTTTTTTGTTCTGAGGGGGCTGCAGTCTGGCAGTCCAATAGCACGGGCCGCCCCTGGTGAAGACAGTCATCAAAAAGTGGAGAAAATATGGGACAACAGTGACATTGCATAGAACTGGACGTCCCTCCAAACTTGATGAAAAGGCAAGAGAAAACTTGTTAGGGAGGCTGCCAAGAGACCTACAGCAACACTGAAGGACCTGCAGGAATTTCTGGCAAGTACTGGTTGTGTACTACATGTGACAACAATCTTCTGTATTCTCCATATGGCTGGGCTATGGGGTAGTGTTGCAGGACGGAAGCCTTTTCTTGCACATAAAAACATCCAGGCCCGGCTAAAATTTGCAAAACAATACATCATGTCTCCAAAAACCATGTGGGAAAATGTATTATGGTCTGATGAGAACAAGGTTGAACTTTTTGGCTATAGTTCCAAAAAGTACATTTGGCAAAAAACAACACTTTGCATCACCAAAAGAATACCATTCCCACGGTAAAGATTGGTGGTGGCAGTATCATGCTTTGGGGTTGCTTTTCTTCAGCTGGAACTTAGGCTTTAGTCAAGGTGGAGGGAATTATGAACAGTTCCAAATACCAGTCACTTTTGACCCAAAACCTTCAGGCATCTGCTAGAAAGATGAAGATGAAGAGAAATTTCACCTTTCTACATGACAATGACCCCAAGTATATATCCAAATCAAAAAAGAATGGCTTCAGCAAAAGAAAATTAAAGTTTTAGAATGGCCCAGCCAGAGCCCAGACCTAAAATCCAACAGAAAATCTGTGGGGGTGACCTGAAGAGGGCTGTGCAAAAAAGATGCCCTTGCAATCTCACAGATTTGGTGTGCTTTTGCAAGGAAGAGTAGGCAAATATTGCCAAATCAAGATATGCCATGCTGATAGACTCCTACCCAAGAAGACCGAATGTTGTAATTAAATCAAAAGGTGCTTTAACGAAGTATTAGTTTAAGGGTGTGCACACTTATGCAACCAGCTTATTGTACATTTTTTATTTTTTATATTTTTCCCCTAACAGATTTTTTGTTTTTCAATTGAATTGTACAGGTTATGTCACATTAAAGGTGGGAAAAGGTTTGAAATGATTTATTTGTGGTCTCATTTTTTATATCACAAAAACCTGGCATTTTAACAGGGGTGTGTAAACTTTTTATATCCACTGTATATACATATAAATACATATTAAAAAAAATACTAGGTTAGTGAATGATCCAGCTCTGTGGAACAGACTGATAAAGCTTTGGAAAATGTCCTGGAATCTACTACTGTCTGTGCCACAGGAGGATGCAATGATAGTTGTAATGAGCCGCTTACATTAGCTCAAACGTCCATGTGGGCAGGAAGTTTCCTGACCTACTGTAATGACGACAGTTACTACAGAAACATGCAAGTAAGAGTCCCTTTCACACTGTTACAGGACACTGCATGCTCACCTCCTGTGAGTAAACTAAAATTCATGACTCTCTCGCTGAGACACCCTCCTTTCTGCAATCAAAAACAAAAGAAGCTTGACTACTGCTCACACATCCTGAGTTTTTAGTTCAGTCACACAGGTACATTTCAGCACAGAACTCAGAGTGTACCATTGTGATATTGTTTAGGGCCTCTATTGTTCTCTTAAGGTTTATAGTGGGTTGTTCTACTTGTTATTGTCTGTTGTCTTACAATAGCAGTGACAGCACAGTGTCCTACCACAGAACCCATGCTTACTACATTAAACAATACTTGTTACACTAATGGCTGGCCTTTTCCTCCTTCAGGTAATTGGTTACACTCTTGCTGCTGCTCGCTCAGACAAACTTAGTTTGTTCTACTTCTCTCTGTAAACTTTCCTGCACTCACTTGGTTGTGAAACTAACTGTTCAAGGAAAACTCACCTGCAGATTCATCATGTTTTACAGTACTTTACTCCTTCCGAACATCTCTATGGTAACTAGTCTAGAGTAGCATATCCCTTGTATTTCCAAAGCATATGTTAGACTAATGTTCTATTATATAAAATTCTACCACTGGAGCTGTTTCCCACTCAACCTCATGGCATTAGTTTTATTATAAGTCCTGTTCTCCATCTAGAACTTCACCTACTTCCCACCCTCTTAAAGGCATACATAAATACCTTGAGCACAAGAATGCACACACAATTCCTAAATCATCAGTCGGCATTCAAGCACTAACTTTCTTTTCACTCATAAATTTACTAACCCCCATGACCATCTATCTCACATAGCTCTCTACTCTTACCTATCCAGTGTTCATACTCTAGTGCTCGTTCTAATTCATTCCTCTGACATATCTCTCTACAGAGTTACATACCCTACTTCCCATAAATATCACTGCATCCTTACTCTGTTTTATCACCATATAACTTTCCCTACATCATTCAGTTGTGTGCACTTTTCTCCTACTATGAGCACCACCTCTAACTGTTCAAATCACCCTACTTCACCACTAATCACTTCCAGTATATGCAAAGACTCACTCAATCTTTATTTCAAATTCAAATTTCTAAACCCTCACACCTATCACACCAAAAAAAATCTAACTGCTGCAGTTAAACCAAAACAAGCTCAGCAAAGATATCCATTTTCTCTCTCTTACCAGACTTTGGCAATATTTATACCAACTAGGCCCCTCCTCCCCAGTAACCTTCAAAGGTCATCCCAAGCCACCCCCCCCAACTCAGCCCAAACATTTCCTTCCAAAACAGGGGCCACACAACTGTCACCAAAACCATGAAAACCCAACCCACCTATGTCAAACTCATGCAAACAGCTTAAATTTGTTTCCTTAAATACTCATAGCATATATAATAAAGTTTTAGAACTCCATACTTGGATCTCCCAAAAACCACCAAATATTCTTGGAATAACTGAAACATAAACCCGATATTGAAATCCTACCCTAGAATAAACCTGTTCCCAAATTCCATAACGCTGAATTCCTCATCTACCATCTTAAACTAAATAACCATAAACAACTATGTATTATAGAACTCTATATGTCCCTAGGTTGTAATGCTATAACCCTAGAAAACATCCTAACCTGGATCTCACATAATCTTAGGTGATGTTAATTTCGATTGGCAGACTATCTCCACAGAATGTTCATCAACTAGCTTAAACTTGTTTGGATTAACAACTCATTTCCTACCTCATGCGTTACAACTATCCCAAAAACAGTGGCTCAGTTCTCGACTGGATATTAGTGTTATATTCTACTAAGTATGTCTCCAGTAGCACCATCTCTGATTCTCTTAGTAATCACCTCCCTGTATAAGTAAACAGACTCTGTGTCAAACACTTACTTATAACTTCCTGTAACCTCACTAATGTTAACCCTGATACAGTTAACAAAATTCTAAGCTCCTTTAGCTGGTCTACCCTGAAAAATATTTCACTTGATGAAGCTGTACACAAATTTAACTTACTTTTCCTGAAAACCCTCAACAGTGTGGCTCCAACTACAAGAAAAGGAATAAATAATATCTATAGTCCTTGATTATCCACTCAAAGCAGGTACCTAATGTACAAAAGAGATAGAACATGGAAAGAATGGTTAAAATACAGATGTCCCCAAAACGTACAGCCATGCAGACAAGAACATCTACTTCAGTAACCCTTCCAACACTAAAAACCTCTGGTCATCTAGTAATAATATACTCCAGCCTGAAACATCCATCACTAATAATTCTGCCCCAAATAACACTCCCTCTGAAATAGCTGCTCAGTTTAACACATTTTATAGAAAGCATTAAAGCCCTTACTAAAGATTTTCCTCCCAACAATAATGGCATTCCCTCTCCTCAGACAACAAATACTGCATATTTCACCCTAAAATGCATCCCAACCTCCTAAATCAAATTACTACTTCTTAAACTGAAACCCAGTTCTCCTTCAATAGATAATCTCCAAACACAATACCTCAAGCTGGCTGGTAGCTCAATAGCCTATCCTTATCTTATAATTAGCAGATCAAGGAATCATATGTTCCTTCTCCATGGAAAAAAAAATTCATCATTCCCCTTCATAAAGGAGGAATCTCATCTGATATAACCAATTTCAGACCTATCGCCAAATATCCCCTTTGTCAAAAATTCTAGAGAAGTGCATTCACAAGCAACTTCAAGATATTCTTGAGGAAAAGCTCATGACCTCCACACAGCATGGTTTTAGTCCAGTCCATACCACTACCACTGCCTTATTAACTTTCACAGATGTTATTAACAAAGCCAGAGAAAGAGGCAAACTTGTTTCTTGTATTTTTTGATCACTCTAAAGCTTTTAATCTAGTCTTTCACCAAAAACTCCTCTACCAAATGTTTTCCCTCTAGCTAACGTAACCCACACTATGTTTAACGACTTAACTGATAGATGCCAGTCTGTTAAATGGCACTCTACTTGTTCTCCCTTCCTTCCTGTCAATACTGGTGAGTTACAGGGCTTTATTTTCAGCCCTCTATTCAAATATAGTTACTAACAATTTGCATAAATCCTGAAAAAAAAACAAAAAAACAAAAAAAAAACAAAAAAAATTACTTGTTTTCCCGCCTTTCTAAGCTAGTATAGTCCAGTTTTCAGGTTAGTGCTGAATTCAGGGCTATGTTACAAGTTTCTGTGTTTGCCCATACCTTACTTGGACAGAAGGAAGTTTCTCTGTTCACTGTGAGAGAGGAAGCTTTGAGCAGCCTATCTGTCACTGGAGGAGTGGTTTCTGCCCAGAAATTAGTAGTTTATTGGCCATTTTGGGCTAATTTCTATCTCTTTCATTTCCCTGCTATAAAACCCGCATTTGCACGGCTTTGCGCGCCAGGCAGTGCTGGTTAGCTAGGGTATAACTATTCCTGGCTCCACAAAGTCTACTCTTTAATTTTTCCCTTGGAATTAGACAAATTTTAACTTAAGCACTCAAACCATTCACTTCTATTCCCGGCACTTGCTCAAAACTCATAGCAAGCACTAATAAACCTTAGCACTAGACCCCCCTATACTGTACAGAAGGACAAGGCTCTCTATTCGACCTTATCAGCCAATCAGTAAAACAGTTCACTGTACCTATCCAGGCATGTCCAAAGGGCAGTCTCAAGTGTACTGTCTGGTCCAACTGGTGAATCTGAGCATTTTAAGGCAATGTTACAATTGCCTCATGTACACAGACAACCTTCTCCTCCTTCCACCAAACACTAATACATGGGAGAGATGCAATTATACAGCCAAACTGGAGGCTAAGCTCTCTCAACCCAATAGTGGACCAGGCAGTAAAGAGGCAAAGGGAATTACTTGCATCACACCACCAATCTCAAATAGACCTATGAAACCAGCACCGGCAAAAAACACACATAAATACACGAAAACATACTCGGAGGCTCTAAATAAAAATCTGCAAAAGCAACAGAGACCTCCAAAGCAGACATCCAAGCAACCTCCACCCCCCCAACACAAACCATGAAACACATACTTCACAAAACCAGTGTGCCCCACAATCACAGCCCTTAAGGCAAAATAACATACCAAACACACTAGTAATAGGTGATTCTATAGTCAGGCACACTGATGTCCCACTCACTAGGCTGAACAAGGAGAAGGTTACTGTTAGCTGCCTGTCGGGTGCCAGGATCCGCCACATAACACAAGCACTCAGGTCACTCCAGAACAAGTATAAATATGACTCTGTCATTGTCCATGCTGGTGTGAATGACCTGAGCCGTACCTCCCTGGACTATGTGAAAAAAGACATGGAGGGGCTCTCTGTTCACGTAGCCCAGGCTGGTATGACCCTGACCCTGAGTAACATCCTGCCCTCACCAAGAATGATACCATGGTATAGAGAAAAAATTAGCAATTTCAATAATTGGCTAAGCTTTTGGTGTCATTCAAAGGGGATCCATTGTCTGTCAGCCTGGGATGACATGCCCGAAAAGCCAAGCTGCTTCACTAGAGATGGCTTGCACCTGTCACCCTTAGGCTTTCGAATACTGGCCAAGGCTCTTGCCACTCCCATAGTGCCTTTTTTAGGCAAGGCTCAAAAGACAAACCTACCACTGTAAATAGCACAAGTAACAAAAAACTGAGGGTAATGCTACTCAATGCCAGAAGTCTAAACCTCAAAATGCACGCACTAGAGGCACTCCTCAGTATGGAGAAAATCGATATATGTGCAGTGACAGAAACCTGGTTTAAGGCTCCATAGAGCACCCCAGCACTACCAGGCTAGAACTCATACCATACATTTTGGCCACAAAATCCGGACCGAAATACAAAAGGCGGGGGAGTATCCATATTCATCAAGGATACCCACACTTCCAGGTTAGTGGCACAGCATGATGCTTCAGAGATCATCCACGTGCAACTAACAATGGGCAAAACTGCTATTCAATATAGCTTGCTACAGATCACCCACCATGTCCCAGGACCCCCACTCCACATTCCTGGAAACAGTGGGAAACAAAAAGGTCCTACCAAGCACCCTGATATTGGATGATTTCAATTACCCAAACATTAACTGGGAGAACTACTGAAGTACAAACTCCCTTGCCCAACATTTCCTAGAATTTATAAACTCAAATGCCCTGGATCAATTGGTCAGCACTCCCACCAGAGGTAACAACATATTGGACCTGGTCATCTCCAACATGGGCGACCAATGTTCCACACTGGAGGTCAACCCCTTGCTGGTTAGATCTGACCATAAACTAATCACTCTGGAAATCCACATTCCACCACCATGCCCGGTCAAAGAAACCACCATGAAAACCTTTTCAAAAGCAAACTTCACGTTACTTAAGACCAAGGTGGGAAGTTTCAAAGCCCCCATGCTAAAGGATAATGCTGCAAATCCTTTACTAATGCACTCTATGGGCATCTACATGAATGCACGGATCATGCTATCCCAAACAAAACCAAGACTCACTCCTCCAAGAAAAGGAAACCAGTCTGGTGGACCCCTGCCATAAACAAGCTATAAAATAGAAGGAGGAAACTAGTACAGAAAAGAGTAAAAATCCCAAGAAGGGAAGACATCCCTGATCAGTATCAGCAAGAAACTACGTTCCCTCATAAAATCGTCCAAGGCTAGCTTTGAAAGAAAAATTGCCATGGATTCCAAAGATAACCACAAGGCATTCTTTAGCTATGTCAATAATCTAAGTGGCAATTCTCAGATCTGCTCGGAGTTAGTGCAGAATGGCACAAAATACACTGAACAGATGAATATAGCCAACATCCTGGCAGACAGGTTCAGTGCAAACTTCACCCCCCTCTCACCCCCAAAAGGGCCCATAACTATACCAGAAGAATGTAGTGCCCCAGAAATCACAGACAGGTTAAAACAGCCCTCTCCAAAGCCAAAAACACAGTATCAATGGGACTGTACGGTGTCCCAGGCTGCGTCCTACACAAGCTCAAAGATGAACTAACCCCTCACCTAAAAACACTGTTTAAACTCAGCCTCTCCACAGACTACGTGCCTACAGAGTGGTGCACAACAACGGTTATTCCGCTCCACAAAGGTAGAGCCACAACGGACACTGGGAACTATCGCCATATAAGCCTGACTAGCTTTGTCTGCAAAGCTATGGAGTGCATCATTATGGAACTCATTAACAGAGACATTGGAAACCTCCAAACACTGGACCCTATCCAGTTCAGCTTTGTTAAGGGCAGATCATGCCTCCTAAACCAGGTGGACTTCTTTGAGACAGTTACCAATGCTATAGACAAGGGAAAGGTGGTGCACGCAACCTACCTAGACCTCACAAAGGCGTTTGACACCATTCCCCATTCAGGTATTATAGACAAGCTCACCAGCCTGAACATAAACCCCTACATCATGAAATGCGTTGCAAACTGGCTCATGGACAGAACCCACATGGTAAGAGTTGTGGAAGCTAGTTCTCACTCTAAACCAGTTACAAGTGGTGTTCTCCAGGGCTCAGTCCTAGGACCCCTCCTGTTCGGCATATACTTCTCAGAGGTACAGGCAAGCACAGGAGGGCTATGACTGACGAAGTTCGCAGATGACTGCAAACTAGGGGCTATAATTGACTCTCTTTCTGACACAGACATCCTCCAAAAGGGTCTCACTGAGACAGATATCTGGCGTCAAAACCATGGCCTCAAGCTAAATGCCAAAAAGTGCATAGTCATCCCCTTTGGAAAAAACAAAGTACCCACAAACTACCACATAGGTGGTAGCCCCCTAAATACGGAAAATGTAGTAAGGGGTCTAGGGACCCTAGTAGATAGTAACCTCTCCTTTGATAATCACATTGCCAAAGTGGTTAGAAAATCCTTTTATGTGGCCCACCTAATCACAAAAGAGTTTGCATCCAGATTGAAAGAGGTCATTGGGCCCCTCTACGCATCACTCATCAGACCCATCTTAGAGTACAATGCCCCATTTGGGATATACCTTACAAGACACCTGCAACAACTGGAAATACCACAGAAGTACCTCACCAAAAGGATCACTGGCCTCAAGCAGATGTCCTATGCAGCTTCACTGTAGAAACTCCAGCTGTACCCAGTTGCATACCACCTACTCAGAGATGATCTCTGCCTGACATACAAGGCCATGTCCAACCCAGAATTGATGAACATGCTCCACCTAAAGAAAACCATATCTCCTCGAGCCACACACTCCAGGGATCTAAACCTCACCACAACAATAAATAGGGCATGCTGCAGGGATAGATTCCTGTCCCAGAGACTTCCCATGCTCTGGAACAAGATTCCAATCTACATTAGGCAGAGCTCCTAGCTAACCCTCTTCAAGAGAAACCTTGACGAGTGGATGGGAAACAGAAAGTTTACCCCAGGGATCACTTCAATGGCTCTGCTGGACAGAGGCACAGGGAACTAATCTAAGGGGGCAGCGAAAGCCAACACATTCTGGCTAGGCTTATAAATGCCTTCGGGCAGATAGCTTAGTACTTTCCTATGAATCTATGAACCTAAGAAGCCTTTAACTCTGTAATAATCCCATGCTACTAAATCCCCCCAAAACTAAATTACTTCTCTTTTTCCAAAATCCCATTTCCATGGAGAAACAACTTTAAAATTTCTTTCGTAAATAATATCATGATTAAAGTTACCCCACACTCAAAAATATTTGGCATGAAAAATTGACGACAATCTTAAATTTAGTTTACATATCCACAACAGCATCAGGAAAATCCATCAAAGATTAGGCACCTTAGACAGAGTAAAGAAATTCCTTACAGAATCTGCCAAGGTAACTCTCGCTACTACTCTTACCATCTCTCCTATACAGAGCTCCTATCATGACCAACCTACCAGCTTCCCAGTTCTAAACTTGAACAGTGTTGTAAAAAAGTTGCCAGATTCTCTTGCAACAACCTTACCAGACCCACCACTGTTTAGCACTAAAAACAACTAACTTGCTCAAGCTTCATTACCACTTATCTTGTACTCAAGCTCACCTTAACCCATAAAATCATCCACAGCCCATCTTCCTGACCAGCAATTAGACCCCTACTCCATTATCATTTTCCAAATCTACCATGTGGGCCAAAAAATGAAAGAAATTCTGCTTACCATTGTACAAACCATAAAGGGCAGTTTCTGTTCCAATAATGTAGCTAAAACATTACTATAAAACTTCTTCTCTGCCTCCTGGCTTTGTCCCTGCTCCTCATCTGGGACACAGCTCTCTAACACCCTTCATCACCTTTCTTATATCTCCCTTTAAAGCACTAAATCACTTAACATGCTTATCCCCTTCTAATACATCACTTCATTGTACTTCTTAAACTACTACAGCCACTTCTAACTAGCATAACCAAATTACTACTCCATCACTACTTCTCAGTTAACACTCAAACTGCTGGGCTCCTCTAATACCTCACTCTACTGTGTTTCTTAAATTACTCTTACCTGTCTACTACACCACTCTTCTGTCTGTGAAGTCTCAGTACAAGGCTTGTAAATTTAATGTTCGTCAATGTCAATACATATTTTATTATAACTATTATGCTGTATATTCATGGAAACAGAACTACAACATTTCTTACTGTAAATATTGATTCTGTTAAATATATGATACCTTGGAGCTTTTCTCCCTGGGCTTCCACTGAAAAAGGCCATCTGTGCCCAGTTGGACTTACCAGTAAACAATGACAATAAATAAATATTTTATCCTTTAATCATTTGTGCAAAGATGTATGTACTGACAATGGAGACCTTCCGGGGAAAAAATAAGTTATAACCAACAGGGATGCGGTTAGAGACTAAAGAAAATACGTTCCATGGTAACAATTTCAAATGTCTGGACTTGCTTTAGCCAAAAAAATGGACTTGTGTATACCATATTCAAGACAGCCATTTCTCAGAATAAAGGTATGGCAATCTCAGCGTTGGTATATACAATTGTGAGGGTGGGGAAGGGGCTTGGCCTCCCATCAGGGGACGGGGGTTGCCCCCTTGCAAAATATATATTTTTAAGAGTCAAAAAGTGTTCATCAATCAACTGGATTTTCTCTCTTTTTTCCAGTGTGTCAGCATTCCATTTATAAGTGCCAACATTTCAATATGGAGTGTGTGTCCTCTTTTCCATAGCTGCCTGGATGATAGCCCTTCCCCTAATTAACTTTTGTCCTAACACCCAATCACCTAAGACACAGAGAACTTGACATCAGCTTCCACTGCAGCATGGAAGTGACTGCAAAAAGATGATGTTAGGATTCTGTCGTGACAGATCTTTGAAGATGTGAACGGTCTCTAGAAGGGTTCTGGTGGTTAGGAAGTAGACAGGACAAGAGGACTAAGAAAAAGGTTTTAGTGAATGAAGGAACAGCACTATATTTTGGACAATTTTGTGAAATTTGAAGTACACACCTGAATATGTGATTATGTTGAATGAAAGAACAGTAGTTTGCAGAACTTTAAAGTAACACTTTCTGCTGAGTAAAGTCATGGAAAGTGTACAGTATACATCATTCAACTATGTACTTTCTAGATCTATGGCTCATGCATTTTTAAATGTATTTACTTATGAATTGTGCACAAAAACTACAATAAAAATACAATTATGCACTGCATGTTATACAGTTTCACCGGATATTTACTGAAATCTGTAGCGTTACGTACAATCGTGTTATTATAGTATCCCAGAAACTTTATTACCTTTCTAGTATGTGGGTAAAATAAGAAAATTCCTGCTGCATATTGACAAAGAAAGGTTATTTTTATTAGGCTACACAACAGTTAATGACATACCTTTGGCAATACAGAAGAGTCAAGGATCTGTAGCAAGTACTTTAATGCACTGTTAAAGTCTGCAAATGTAATGTTTTGTAAACATGACCAAGAGTTACATGTCAGGAAACTAACCACACACCATCATTTCCCATTTTTCTTTATTTACAGTTTTAAAATAGTTCATTCAGCAATGTACATACAGTACAGCACTGACATTTCAGCCCATTAATGAACATTTGCTGGACAATGAAACATGATTTAATGACATTTAATTTTTTTCAACTCTGGCATTATGAATCATAGTAGTTTCAACATGAAAATTTAGGACTAAAGTACTGAACAGAGAAATGTTCAATAGATTCCTTCCTCCAACTGGATGCATTCCCAAAGCAGTGTTAAATTATAGGGTTCATTTAATTTGTCATTGACTAAAATGCCAAGGCATCTCAGAAACCATCTTGACTGCTTTCTTATGCACACCCCAAGATAGTTCTCTTTGTATCCAATAAAAAGTGATTTTAGCATAATAAAACATCAGTAACTTTTTTGGGTATTATCAAAAGGCTCGTTGCTGGCTGTAGAGAAAATCTACAAGATAATTTTCCCATTATCTGAACATACATAAGAGCAGACATTTTTCTTCAGTGTAAAGCATAGCTGGAAATATTTTGATAGTTTTGTAATTTAAAGGTCTATAGAACTATTCATATACATGCAAGGATAGCATCCTTCCTGCCCTATCACATAATTTTTCACACAAATAAGGAAGAAATGAATTTGCTACATTACTAATTGTGGGCTTAGTTACTGTCCCCATGGCTAAACCTTAATAGCAGCATTAATACTGTTACTAATTTATAAAATGTTCTGCAAGTTTGCACATACCTGTAGTTACCTATTTAACTCTAATCTCTCTGTGTCACATACCCATTATGTTCTGTATACATATACACACACACACCCAAACCACAGAATAAAAAGGTTGTGCAAATTCAGTAAAAAAAACAAGCTAGAACCGTCACTGTGTAACACATTCTCCTGTAGTGTAAACCCATGGGAAGTATGCAGAGGACCCGTTAAAGACATTCCAGTGTTTGAAGCTACATCTCTGAAGGGCTAGGAAACATGAATCATACCTCTCAATCCTGAAGTGCAAGAAATCCAGGCACATCCAGAACTAATAGTATGACAAAGACACAGTCAGACACTGATTTTAATTATTCCCCTAACAAACTTAGAAAGTCCCTACAACAGCAGCTTTTGCACTAGCATGCATTTACCAAAGGATACAAACTGTGAAACTCTAATGTCTGGCGTTAATGACCACATGACATGTCAAGCCCTCTGGAGTTGCTTTTTAACTGTAGCCTCCAAACAGGCTTTGTGCCTCATAAATGAAGAGCAGCACCTCTACACAAAGGTGGGCCATCAGGTCATGCCTACTCAACCTGGTGGACTTTGAGAAGGTCATCAAAGCAATGGATGAGGGCAGAATGGTTCACACTGGCGTACCTTGACCTGGCTAAGGCATTTGACACAATACCCCACTTGGACATTGTTGACAAACTCAAGAGGTTAGGTACAAACCTGTACATCACCAGGTGGATATCCAACTGGATCACAGAGAGGACCTAGGAAGTTAGAATTAGGGAGTCCACCTCTACAAAGAGGCCAGGAGCAAGTGGAGTCCCTTAAGGATTGGGCTTTGGACCACTCCTTTTTGGCATTTACTTCTCTGAAGTCAAAGCCAAAGTCAATGGTCTCTGACTGACTAAATTTGCAGATAATTGCAAATTAGGAGCTGTCATTGAATCCCACACTGACACAAATTTTCTCCAGGAAGGGCTGACACAGACAAACAACTGGTGTCAGAGCCATGGACTAAAACTAAATGCCATGAAATACATAATAGTTTCCTTCAGGAAGTCATCCACCCTTGGTAACTATCATATTGATAATACACCCATTAGAGGTGACCCAGTAGTCAGGGACTTAAGGACACACACAGACAGTAATCTAGCCTTTGGCCATCATGTGTCTACAGTAGTGAGGAAATCATTCTATGTTGTGCAACTTATAAATAAAGGTATGGCATCTAAGTCCAACGAAGTCATTGTTCTACTATATTCAGCATTCATCAGACCTATTGAATACAATGTCCCCTTTGGTATGTACCTAACCAGGCATATCCAACAATTGGAATGTCCAAGGAGGTTCCTCACTAAAAGAATACAGGGCACAAGCAAAATATCCTGTGCAGAATGCCTCAAGACCTTATCCCTGTATTCTGTCTCCTACAGGCTTTTGGAGGGGAGATCTATGCCTGGCATGAAGGGCATTGTCAGACCCCACACTCTGATGGACCTCCTGCTTATCCTCAAAACAAACATCACCAGAAGTACCCATTCTAAATACTTAAACCTTGCCTGTGATATAAATAAGACCTGCTGGAGAGACAGGTATGTATCCCAGAGACTATATCATCTCTGGAACAGGCTTCCCATTCATGTGAAGCACAGTTCATCCCTACCCCAATCCAAGTACAACTTGGACAACTGGATGGGAAACCGGAAATTCATCCCTGGTTTGGCACCTATGTCTTTAATAGACACAGCCTGTAAATGCTTCATCACCTAAGCCCTGCTTACACTTATCAAGGGTATCAGAACTTGTCAGAGATTTGGGATGCATGGCTAGCCTTAAAAAGGTCCTTGTGGTCATTAGCTGAGTAAACACCTATGAATCCATAAACATGTAATTATCCATGATTTATCATGGCAGGGTATTTGTTTTTGAATGTGTGGATTGTGTGCTGTGGAGTGAATTTGGGGGGATGACCACAGGATAGTGATGATCTGAACTTGTGATAACCAACAGTGATTTATAGACATGCAAATTAGCAGAACTCTTCAATAAACTGCATATAAACAATGCGTGATATAAATACACACACACACACACACACACACACACACACACACACACACACACACACACACACACACACACACACTCACACACACACGCACACGCACACACACACACACACACACACACACACACACACACACACACACACACACACACACACACACACACACATATATATATAATGTGCATGTGTTGGGCACTAGACCAGCTGTGCACCTACACTGAAATACAGAATCCGGACATGAAAATTTAAAAACTACAAATGCCAACATGCTTTGCGTATGTTTTAGGGATTACCCGAGTAGAGCAAACCATCAACATGTGTTTTTGCAGGGGGTAAGCCCCTCCTGTACCCCCATCCCCCATTAATTATATATACTAATTCAGAGATCACACAATCCCTGGGAAAATGGAAAATTCCCCTACACAGGAACAGTTGATCTCACATACCTATCAACCATCTGTGCATGTCAATCAAATGGTGTCTACCAAGCAGGTGACAGTGTAGGTGCACAGTTGATCCTGTACTCTACACTCATATATATGTTTTACACATGCAACACCCATGTATATGCATTCTGCAATTGCATGCTTAAACAAACCAAATAATCTGATCAGATTTAACTACATGTGACTATTGCAGTAGGTCACAGATTTGCTTTACTTTTCAGTTCTTTGACCTTGGTTATTTATTGTACGTGCACAGTGGATAACTTCATTGAAATGGTACTTTTTCAACTGTTGGAAACTCCTGGTGTTCTGTCTGCAGTGTGATTCTCAAACAATCTGGAAATATATTGCTGATTGATAAATATATTTCTCAGCATTTTAACTTTTCAGAGTTCTGCATTGTCTTAATTTTGCCTGACTGAATTATTTTATATATTTTCTGACATTGTTTTTTTGTTTCTCATCTGTCCTGAAACTGCATTGTTTTCTGTTTCTCATTTGTCCTGAAACTGTCCCACCCCCCACCCTATTCTTGTGGTGGTGTTGTAGTTGGTGGCTTTGCAGTTGCCCGTCCCTACTGTAAATTTGATCTGGGACACCCCTCCCAGTCTGGTGTTCACTCTTCTTAATACAGAGAGAACATGTGAGAAGGCCAACCCACTTAGGTTCTTAACCTTGAAATTTTCTTCTGCTCCTTCTTCCTCTCTCCTTGCACTTTACTAAAAAAAAATTGCACTTTATTTTGCTTTTGCCTCTTCTTAAAAGTACTCAATTGTATTTACTCTGCTCTATTTATTACTGCTTGGTAGTAGCCTGATTAAACTGTAACTGTTACTCTAAGCCTTTTGGTTTAAGCACTTGGGCTTTAGACCAGTTGTTTTACATTAAGAAGGTTTCTGGTCTGCATTGTTGTGGCAGGACAGGTAGCTTACATCCTGCTAAGTTGGGAATTGCTGATTGAAGGCTCATTGACTGTTATTCTAAAAGTGTATTAGTTCTGGTTAAAGCACTTGGGCTTCAGGCCAGTTATTTTTCATTAAGAAGGTTTGTGGTCTGCACTCTTGTGTGAGGAGAGGCTAGATTCTGCCCTTCTGAGCTGGGAATTTCTGGTTAAAGGTTTATTGTACCTGCTTATTTGAACTGTTTCTTTCTGAAATTGGTGCACCTTGATTGCTGTAGCATAAACTAGATTCAGGCATCCTGAATCTAGTTTTGTTTGTATAACTTGAGTACTAACCCAGGCCATCTCTTTTGGAGAAGTTTTCCCTGCACACTACTGGTAGGAGTGTGCAGTTAGAACTTGTCCGATTGAAGACTGCTGGAACAGGGCTCAGTTTTTATCTTTTTTACTGGTTAATTGGGTAATTTGTTTAAATCAGTTTGCTCAGTTTCTATTGTTATATAAAAAATGCACTTTATTCATTTGTTTTTACTGTATTTGTGTTTCTTCTTACTTTATTACTTTGTTTTGCTTTTGCTGCTTGTTCTTAAAAGTACTTAATTTCATTTATTCTGTTGCATTTATTACTGCTTGTTAGTAGCCTGATTAAATTGCAGGTGTTATTCTAAGCCTTTGGTTGAAGCACTTGGGCTTCAGATCAGTTGTTTTACATTAAGAAGATTTGTGGTCTGCACTGTTGTGGCAGGACAGGTAGCTTACATCCTTCTAAGTTGTGAGTTGTTGATTGAAGGCTTAGTGTCTGTTATTCTAAAAGTGTATTAGTTCTGGTTTAAGCACTTGGGCTTTGGGCCAGTTATTTTACATTAAGAAGGTGTGGTCTGCACTCTTGTGGGAGGAGAGGGTAGATTCTGCCCTTCTGAGCTGGGAGTTTCTGGTTAAAGGCTTAGTGTGCCTGCTTATTTGAACTGTTTCTTTCTGAAATTGGCATGCCTTGTTTGCTGTATCATAGACTAAATTCAGACCTGCTGAATCTAGCTTTGCTTGCACAATTTGAGCACTAATCCAGACCATCTTTTTTTGGAGAAGGTTCCTCTGCACCCTAGTGGCAGGAGTGTGCAGTTAGAACTTTTCAGATCGAAGACTGTTGGAACAGGGTTCAGTTTTTAGCTTTTTATTGGTTAATTGGTTAATTTGCTTAAATCAGTTTGCTCATTTGCTACTGTTATATTAAAAAAAAAAAAATATATATATATATATATATATATATATATATATATGTACACACACACACACACACACACACACACACACATACACACTTACTTTATGCCTTGCCGCTTAGCTAGGGTTAAATTATTGCTGGCGCCATAAAATCTGCTCTTCAAATTTTCCCTTAGAACTAGCCAGTTTTTTAGTTTTAGCACCAAAATCTGTTTCTTTGAGCTCAGCACTTGCTCAGAACTCATTGTAAGCACTAAATAAGCTGCAAATTACTACAGCACTCAACTTTACTCACTTTTCTAGAGGAAAACAGTTATTAGTACTTAATAAATAAGCACCTATCCAGGCATGTCTAAGGGTCAGCTCCCAGTGTTCTCTCCTGTCTACCTGATGAATCTGGGCAACTTGGGGCAATGCAGCAATTGCCTTATGTACACAGACAACCATCTCCTCCTACCACCCAACACTACAACTGTGAGAGATGCACTTATATAGCCAAACTAGAAGCAAAGGTCTCTTCACCCAAGACTGGACTAGACAGTCAAGAGGAGAAGGTAAACACGTGCACCACACCACACTTATCACATAGTCCCTCAAAACTCACACCACCAAAACACACACACATAGAAACATGAAACACACACCTACATTCATGGAGGCTCTCAATAAAAATCTGCTCAAGGAACAGAGACCTCCAAAGCAGAAATGCAAGCAACCTCCACCTCCCAACAAAACCCAAATGACACATAGCCCACAAACTCAGTGTGCTACTCAAGCACAGCCCATAAGGCATGACAACTTCCCCAATATTCTAGTCATAGGTGACTCTATAGTCAGGCACACTGATGTTCCACTCACCAGGCTAAACAAGAAGAAAGTTACTGTCAGCTGCCTGTCAGGTGTCAGGATCCACCACATAACGCATGCACTCATGTCACTCCACAACAAGTCTGTTTGTTGTCCATGTTGGTGTGAATGACCTGAGATGTACCTCCCTGGACTACATGAAAAGAGACATGGAGGAGCTCTCCGATCTTGTAGCCCAGGCAGGTATGACCCTAGCCCTGAGTAGCATCCTGCCATCACCCAGAATGATACCACAGTACAAGGACAAAATGACTGACTTCAACAATTGGCTAAGCTTCTGGTGTCATTCTAAGGGGATCCAGTATCTGTCTGCCTGGGATGACATGATCGACAGACCATGATGCTTTGCCACAGATGGCCTGCACCTGTCGCCCTTGGGATTCTGGATACTGGCTAAGGCTTTTGCCACCCCTATAGTGCCTTTTTTTGGCAAGGTTCAAATGAAAATTTCACCACCTTAACAATTACAAGCAAGCAAAATCTGAGGGTAATGCTACTCAATGCTAGAAATCTAAATCTCAAAATGCATTCACTCAAGGCACTCCTTAAAATGGAGAACATTGACATCTGTGCAGTGACAGAGACCTGGTTCAAGGCTCCAGAGAGCACCCCTGCATTACCAGGCTATAATTCATACCACACATTTGGCCCCCTAAACTGGACCAAAACACTAAAGGTGGAGGCGTGTCTATATTCATTAAGGATATTCACATCTCCAGCCTAGTTGCTCAGCATAATGCATCTGAGATTATCCAAGCGCAACTAACTCTGGGCAAGACAGCAATCCAAACTGCAACTTGCTACAGATCCCGCACCATGCACCAAGATTCCCACTCCTCATTTATCGATACACTAGTAAATATTAGGGTACAACCCAACACCTTAATAATGGGTGATTTCAATTACCCCACCATTAACTGGAAAAACTACTCATGTACCAACTCGTTTGCTCAATGTTTTCTGGAATTCATAATTTCCAATGCCTTGGATCAATTTATCCACACCCCCACCAGGGGCAGCAAAATCCTAGACCTGGTCATTACCAACATGGGCGACCGGTTTTCCACACCAGAGGTCAATTCCTCTTTGGTCAGAGCCGACCACAAGCTAATCACCCTAGACATCCACATCCTGCCCCTCCATTAGGGAAACCACCATAAAAAATTTCTCCAAAGCCAACTTCATGCTTCTTAAGACAGAAGTGGCAAACTTCACGACAACCATGCAGACGGACAATAGAGGTACGACTGCTGAATCCTGCACAAATGCACTTTATAAGCACTTACATGAGTGCATGGATTGTGCTATCTCTAACAGAACCAAGATGCTATCCTCCAAAAAAAGGAAGCCAGTCTGGTGGTCCCCTGCCATGAATAAACTCTACAACAGAAGAAAGAAACTGTTGCAAAAAACAGTAAAATTCCATGATTGGATGAACTCCCTGGTCAGCCTCAGTAAGAAGCTGAGATCCCTCATAAAATCCTCCAAAGCTAGTTATGAAAACAAAATCGCCACTGATTCTAAAAGCAACCACAAAGCATTCATAGCTATGTCAAGAATCTCAATGGCAACACTCAGATCTGCTCTGAGTTACAGCACAATGACACTAAATATACAGAACCAACTGATATTGCCAACATCCTGGCAGATAGGTTCAGTGCTAACTTTACCCTCCTCTCACCCCCTAAAGGGCCCATCTCTATACCGGAAGAATGCAGAGTTCCTGTAACCACAACTGCACAGGTAAAAACACACTCTCCAAACCCAAGAACACAGCATCCATGGGACCTGACAACATCCCAGGCTGCGTTCTACATGAACTGCAGAATGAACTGGCACCCCACCTAAGCACAATGTTCAATCATAGCCTCACCTCAGGTGTTGTGCCCACTGAATGGCGTGCAGCAACGGTTATCCCACTCCACAAAGTGGATCCACCACAGACCCTAGGAAATACTGCCCCATTAGCCTAATGAGCCTAGTCTGCAAACCCATGGAAAGTATAATCATCAATCTTATACACAAAGACATCGGTAATCTCCAAACTCTGGACCCCACCCAGTTTGGGTTTGTAAAAGGCAGATCATGTCTCCTAAACCTGATAGACTTCTTTGAAGCAGTCACCAAAGCCGTAGACGAGGGTAAGGTAGTTCACACAGCCTATCTAGATTTCTCTAAGGCTTCTGACATCATCCTCCACTCTGGAATTATAGATAAACTCCCTAAACTAGGTATAAATCCCTATGTCACAAGATGGGCTGGCAACTGGCTCAGTGACAGAACCCACACTGTGAAAGTAGCAGACTCCAAATCCGACTTCAGACCAGTGACAAGTGGTGTACCACAGGGTTCAGTCCTGGGTCCTTTCCTGTTTGGTATCTACTTTTCTGAAGTACAGGCTAACACAGAAGGTCTTTGGCTAATGAAGTTTGTAGATGACTGCAAACTAGGAGCCATAATCAAAACTCCTAAGGATGTGGATATCCTACAAAAGGGACTCACGGCGACAGATGCCTGGTGTCAAAGCCATGGCCTCAAGCTCAATGCCAAAAAGTGCATTGTCATCCCCTTTGGTAAAAACTCTGTACCCATGAGCTACCACATAGATGGTAGCCTACTTAACACTGAAAGTGTGATAAGAGACCTTGGGACACAGGTGGACAGTAGTCTCTCCTTTGATAATAACATTGCCACAGTAGTCAGGAAATCCTTCTACGTGGCACACCTCATCACAAAATGTTTCTCATCCAGGAAAAAAGAGGTCATTGTTCCCCTCTACTCATTACTCATTAGACCCGTTATAGAGTACAATGCCCCTTTTGGTATGTACCTCACAAGACATCTACAACAACTGGAAAGGCCACAGAAATACCTCACAAAGAGGATTACTGGCCTCAAACACATGCCCTACGCAGACCGTCTCAAAAAACTCCAGCTTTACTCCATCGCATATCACCTACTTAGAGGTGATCTCTGCCTAACATACAAATCTATGCCAAACCCAGAGCTGTTGGACATTCTTCACTTAAAGAAATCCCAATTCCTCTGAGCTACATGCTCTAGGGACCTAAACCTTGTCACTCCAATAAACAGAACATGCTGGAGGGATAGATTCCTATCCCAGAGACTTCCCATACTCTGGAACAAACCACCTATCTACAGCAAACAAAGCTCCTCATTAGCACTCTTCAAGAAAGATCTTGATAATTGGATGGGAAATAGGAAATTCACCCTAGGGATCACCTTTGTGGCTCTACTCGACAGGGGCACAGGAAAATAATTTTATTGGGTGGCGAAAGCCAGGATAACTTTTTTTCTAGGCTTATATAGGCCCTAGGGCCAATAGCCAAGTACCTACCTATGAACCTATGAACCTGTATGGTACAATTGTTTGGACATTTCTTGCATGTGTGTCCTGCATTAATTGCTATAAATGAGGTTTGATAACAAACCAATTTGTCAAGGGGCATCTTCAGAAGGGGGTTAGATAAATATTAGTGGGAGTTAAGAGGCTAGGGGGAATGGAAGGGTTAAATGGCAATGAGGGATGATTGGGAGGAAATGAAGTAAGAGTGGGGAGGGGCTTAGGGAGTTTAGGCAAGTGTAACTGTCCAAGGAATCACATTTTGGAGTGAACTTGCTATGCAAGCTTAAGTCCCAGATGACCTAGGTAACTTGGAGGACAGGTAGGCCTGGGATAAGTGTAGGGTGCATGCTAGAGCTGTGTAATGTTTATGTATTTATTTACTTATTTATTTGTTTATTTATTTTTGGAGCTTTGGCTTATTGGTAAGCATTTTAGCTCTTAGTCATACAAGGTTGAGTTTGATTCAGATTTTGATTAATTGCCCGTGCTTGGTATGACCCTCCAGGGCAATTAGCTTAGTATTTTCTCTCTTCAACCCCCTTGTTAAGGGGACGATCTTTTTCCTTTTTGTTCTCACTGGAATGGCATATTGAGGGCTGATAGGGCTGTGGCTACAGTCTCTGGCTAGGTTCAGGGAAAAAAAAGTGTTAATGAGGAAGGAGAAAGGGTGAAAGAGAAATTATTGTAGCAGTACTGTGTTTGTGGTGGTTCTACTTTGTATAGGTATGGTTTGCAGCTGTGGCTCATAGCATGGCTTCCCACATGCAGATGGGTTTGGCTGGATGTGTCTTACTGCACAGCTGGAGCTTGGTTTTGGAGCTTCAGGTGCTTGGCTCATTTCCGGCTGTCATTAGGAAAGGGAAACAGGGCTACAGTGCTGTTCATTCTTGTTGAGGGATTTCTAATCCCTTTGTGCTTGGTGATGGGGGAGCTGAACAGTATAGTACAGGGGGGTCTCTACTGGGTGCCTGAGCACAGCTACCAGGTTCTAATTCATTTTGCAGCTCAATGATTATGAGGGTTTTGCTACTGAGTGCCTGAGCATGGCTACTGCCTAACTGTTGTCTAAATAAGACAGCACCTGAGGTAAGACACATGTGAACATCATATCAATAAGATGAATGTAATATACAATGCTGTACTCAGTGAAGTCTGAGCTTCCTGATGGTTTACTTACTAACAGAGTAAAATACCTTTGGATGACATTCTGTATAACCTTAATTCAGTTCATTTTACTTATGGTACTGCAGATATGCACAGTATGTGCAAGAAATCAGTATTACTTAATGTTTCACCACAGAGTGGAAGAAGTGGTGAAAGTAACTGTTTCATGGGCTGTAAGTTCCTGCAAGTAACAGGCCTTCACCACATGCGCACAGAGTGGGACAGCCATTATGGAGAGGGGTTCGCATTTCTTTTAACTGTCGGTCTGCTCGTCGTAACTATGGAGGTAAGGAAAAGTGGTGGGATGATCTGAGGAGTATGATGCCCAAGAGTTTCTATTAACCCAAAGAAAGGGGACAGTCAGATGCATCAAGGTTGCAGACTGTCTAATCTTCAGAAATGCATGTGACTATGAATACGGTTATGCAATAAACACTGGCAGTTGGCACAGATGTTTAAGGGTGTCATCAGGAGTTTGCGGGGGGGAGATGAATAGTACAGCTTTACGCAGTATGTCCAGAATTTTGCCTCATATGTCTAGTCTGTTCTTCATAATGTGTTTTTAGATCATAAATATTATCAGTCATGGACTCACTCGTGTGAACACACTGAAAGATAACTGTAGCCCTGCTTTAATTATTTCAAAAGTGTTGCTCTCTGTAGGTCCCCTTCTTGATGGACTGTGACTCTGCTGAGCCCTTGGTTGGAAGCATAGCCACAGAGTGTTTGACAAACAGAGCAGAATGGCACAGGATAGCCAGACAGGGGTCTGAGGGATATGCTATACAAATAAATTTTAGGCTGTGTAAAGGAGAAGGTGGCTGCTTAGCAAGGATGTCTGGGACAACAACCCCAAAAGAAATGCTGGTGAGAGGAGAATTTTTCACTGCAGATTAGTTATGCTCATATAAGAAGTCATATTTCCTTTGAAACTTGTACTTTTGGTGCCAGCCATTTGGGGCAAAGTCAGCATAGTCCTGGGGCTGTTTTGGGGACTGAGAAGTGGCCGTGTGTAATGGCCGTTGTTCAGTTATGCAGTGCAGTTTGAGTCACTAGGTCAGGAGGTGAAAGGGACAAACGAAAAGCCAACTCAGTTGGGATGTGGCAATAAAGGCAAACGCTGATCCTCTTTTGTATAATTTAATGAATAAAAACGATGTCACACAACAATAGCACCACGAGCAGACAGTCTACCAACACAAAGATAATCCACACTGAAATCTCCCTCTCCGATGTTTTATTTGATAAGTAAATTTTAAAAACTCTGTGGTATTATTTATATACTCAAAAAATTTAACTATGTCATCCTTATCACCTTCCCATAGGACAAAGATGTCATCCAAAAATCTTGCATAAAACCTTATATTGGTCTTATAACTACTACTAAGTATATACTTGGACTCCCAATCTAGCATGACTAAATTAGCAAAAATGGGTGCGCAAGACGCACCCATAGCCACTCCAGTTTTTTGTCGAAATACTTCACCTTCAAAGAATATATAATTGTGGTCTAGTACCAATGACATCATTTCTATGATTAATCCTATTCTATCCCAACTCAAGTTTGCATAATTCCTCAAACTATTACAAAAGTGGTCTAACCCTTCATCTTTGGGAATGCTAGAAAATAAATCACATACATCTATTGTGACAAAATAGTAGTTTGATTTGCATACCAAAGGTGTTAATTTACCCAGAAAGTCCCAGGAATCAATTATAAGATGTGGGATATTATGATAAGTGTGTTTAACCCATCTATCTATAATATGTCCTATATTAAAGGTTTTTGATTTAGACCCCGAAATTATAGGTCTAAAGGGTGGATTCGATATTGATTTGTGCATCTTTGGTACTTGTCAAATAAAACATCGGAGAGGGAGATTTCAGTGTGGATTATCTTTGTGTTGGTAGACTGTCTGCTCGTGGTGCTATTGTTGTGTGACATCGTTTTTATTCATTAAATTATACAAAAGAGGATCAGCGTTTGCCTTTATTGCCACATCCCAACTGAGTTGGCTTTTCGTTTGTAAGTTTTTGGATTTACATCTTTTCCTAGGAGGTGAAAGGGAGCTCGTGTGAGCCTCTCTTGACAGGGGAATTTAACTGGTTGATTTGTGGCTGCCTGGCTATGTTTGGTTGTTGAAGGGCTGGCTATCATTGAATTGTTCTTGGTTAGGAAGATATGTGCTTGGGGGGGGTTGATTTGGATTGCCTCAGTGGTCTGCAGCTCCTGAACAGTTGTCAATATACCTCTGAACTGCACAGATTTTCACAGAAGGTCCAGATCTTGTCTCATAATTCTGGTCATTCCATACACCTGTGCCTTTCAGGTAAATTAGTGGAAATTAGTGAAGACTGGGGGTTAGAAATACTGACAGACATTTCAGTTTCAGACTTTACACCCTTCAGAAAGTTCATGCTAATGCAAACCCTGTTCTATCAAGTTTCTAAGTTTGTAAAAATATTAATTAGAATTGCCCCTATTTTTGTGCTTCTGCCCAGATTGTTCAGTTTAGGACTCGATTGGGTGTTGGACCTGGCGTCCATGGTGTGGTAGTCAGTGTTGGTACTTGGTGGCATTTACTACCCAAAACCCTGATGGAGAATTAGGTGCAGGGAAACTTTTATTGTCATTCTCGGGGTGTACTACTATTTTGTCATCACCTGTTCACTTTCTATTTTCATCTCACGATTCCTAGGGGCAGTGTCGGGATTATATTTTCTGTTAAGTCTTTTATTTTCTGTGTTTAAGACTGGGAGTAGTTTTCTGGATGTCAGGGATTATTTGCATCCTCAGATGGTTGTGTCCCTCTGGGGTGGTTCAGTAGTGATGAAGGGGCCGGGAGTGGCCAGTTCTGCCAGGCAGGTTCTCAGATGCAGGGCAAGTGGGTAGCAAGTTTTATGATCTTGTATGCTCTCACAAATAGCAGCTACTCAATGTGCATGCACGGTGGAGCACTATGCTGTGTTTACCGCTATGGGCATCTGTTTGGTAAATATAATAACAATAACAGCAATATAAATAAACAGAAATAATACAACAGCTGCAGAAGAGAAAGCTCAATGAAAGGGGAATGAGGCAGCAAGGAGGTTGAAGTGTGATTGCAGGGTAGCACGTGACCCCTGGGCATTGCATTTTTTCAGAAGTGGGGTAGGCCCCTGCCAGTACTTAATGCTGTCATTAAGAAGTTATGGTTATGTGTGTAGAGGATTTACAGGTTTTCCTTTCTTTTGAAGGTGGGAAAGTGTAGAGTGGGCATCGGTCAGTGACCTGAAAGAAGTAGGTTCGTTAGGAGATGGAGGCTGCTCAGAGGATGTTTCAGTTGCTATGTGGAGCTCAAGGTGGTCACAGATTGCAGAGGTATGGAATTTGAGTGAGAATTGGTTGGTAACCTGAAGGAAGGAGATCCCGGTCACTTGCTGTAGAGTGTTGTGCAATGGTCAATACCCTGCTGGAAATGGATTTGAAAGGTAATGGGTTCTGCTTGTGTGGATGTTGATTGCTGGAGGAGTGTACATGGTAGCAGGTAATTTTAACTGGTGAGCATTCAGGCACATCAGACTTGGAGATGTTCGAGGTAGTGTAGGGGCAAGTTGACAGGAAGTATGTTTTGGGGCAGGGCAATGCAGGGCTGGGGATTGTTTAAGGGGAGTTTGGGGTTTCCACAGGTAAGGTGGAGGCACAACAATCATAGGATCATAGGGAAGCTCTGAGGTCACTGGTTCTAGGGCCCTTGCAAGCTAGCTAAGTTCAATTCTTACTTCCAGATGCTACACCTATTGTCCTTTAAGAGGGACATGGGTGAACCGTTTGAGTGAATTTACAGTTACACATACAGTTGCTTGTAGGGGTCCAAGGAGGTGTTTTTGTTTGAAGTGGGAGTTTGTTACTAATGTGGTATTTTTTGGGAGACAAATATGTCCCTCCAGCAAGTTTTTATTCATGTCACATAGCAGGTTAAGGTTTAGAGTTAGTAACACATATACCATTTGATGTTGCTTTGGGGGGGGGGGGTTGGTATAGATATGACTTTTATGGGTAGATAGGGTTTGATGGAGCATTGTGAGTACATGGCTTTTGAGGGACATGCCTGGAACTGGATATTTTGTTTGTTAAGTACAAATTAGAAGGCTTATGTACGGCATTGTTTGGGAGTCCTTGCAGATGTAGGACACGTTTATTTCCGAAATACAAACATAACAAAAAGACAGAAAAGGTTTGAGGGGAAGCCGGGGCCAACAACAGATTAAGGATGTTTTTCAGCTTCTTGGGCTACTGAAGTTGCATGTCAGCCACTTTAATCGGATTGCCTAGGTAGGGGTTAATAAGTCGATGTATTTTACTATTGTGTTGCCCTTGGGGTAATCCACTGGGATGGTCTTTAGGGAAGATGGATGAGGTTGGTCATGGGGATTTGCATTTGTTCACAAAGATTATAGGAGGTGTTGGGTTGGGGGGGCATACTTTAGGAGGAGTTGGTTGTGGTTTGTTAGATGCCAGGATGGAGGGACAGTTGTGGATGGTGAATAGTTGGAGATTCAATTTAATATGGAGTAGGTTTAGCAGGTGCTGGGGATTAGGGTTCACTTCAATTATGTAAGATGCCAGTAGTACAGGTTGTGTTGTCCTTGTTTGCTGAAGTGTGTCAGGTTGCGTTAAGGTTAAAGGTTGCTGCAGTAGTTTGGGACACATTTTTATAAGTAAAGCATATGGTAAGGCGAAGCCAGCGTTAATACTTGTGGGTTACAGCAGTTGCGGGAAAAAGTTTGATGGGAAAGATTTAGTTATTTGTTAGGCTTGGGAGCAAGGTAAGGCAGTTCAGTTAGTCAGGAGGAGGTAACTGAGAGTACTTCAGTTGCATGGATAACAAGGCTAAGTGAATTAATTTGGTTAGTGGTTCACTGATTTGAAGGGTCGAGGTAAGCTGAGAGGTGAAGATTGATGGACTTTAATTATTTGACTTTTGACTATTGTCAAGATGGATTTTGTTGTGGGGATTGGTGTTGGGAAATGGGGGTTCATGGGGTTAAGTTTATGTGGCATTTATGTTATGGCTGTAGTTAGTCAATCAGAAGGTGGTTTGTTGGTCAGTAAATGCTAGGGGGTCTATATTACCATCTCGAATGGTAAAAATGTTGAATGCTCACATGAGCGAAAATGTACGAAAACAAACTTGTTATTGTGGGGAGGGGCTGTGCCCCCCACACCCCCCCCCCAAATATATATTCCAACTCTGGGGTCACACTACAGTGAGGAAAGGGCAAATATTCCAGTCCTCATGCAACCCCAATAAAACAAGTTAATTTTTGTATGTTTTCGCTTATGTGAGCGTTTGACATTTTTACCATTCAAGATGGTAATATAGACCCAAGGCTAGGATGGTCATTATGTTTTCTACTTATACTAGATAGCTAGAGTGATGGCAGGATTGCTTTTAACTAGATTTTGGAAGGGAAATCTTGTTTTGGTCATTATTATATAGGGCTGCAGTTAGGTTGATGGTAGGCAATTGCCTTGGGTGTTTTCACATGGCATTGGGTTGAATGTTTTGGTGTTGCCTAGTGCAGGTATTGTCCTGGGGCTCATTACGATGTTAATATTGGTAGCGGGAATGAGTGAGAATTTAGTTAATATACAGAAGTTATGCACCTTTATGGTTATTATTTCAATATTGGAGAGGGATCATTGGTTTATTTTAAATAGCACTCAATTAGTGGCTTTCAGTACTTATATGACAGGGTTTCTGGGGTGGATGATAGGGATCCAGTTTGGTTTAGAGAGGATGGGTACACTAATTGATGTTTGGCTTAACCCCCCCCCTTTTTTTTATGGGTGGTCTGTTAAAAATCTTGTTAGGAGTGAGGGGGAACAGTCTGGTCAGGCTGGTGAGTGGAGAAGAGGGACAGGCTTGCCCTCTTCTGTTCCCCCTCTGGTGTTGGATGCTCATTTCAAGGAATTGGGAAGGGAAAGTGAGCAGCTGGAGGCTGCTTGGTAAATAAAATAAGCAAGCGGAGGTAAGGCCACTGCTTATTGGTTTGGATGTTTAATTCAATAAGTGGTAAATGAAGTGAGTGGTGGGATGCTGTTTCATAAGTAAAGTAAGTGAGTGGAGATGTACGCTACTAGCTGGTTTAGGATGAGTGAGGTCACACTGTCCTGATTAACATTACATGGATGTTTATGTTGTGATTAAAATCAGTTATACTATGTTCAGTTGTAATTAACAAATATTGGTTATCAAACTATGTTATGGAAGTTTTAATAAAGTTCGTCAAACGTCATTTCGTGTGATGTGTTATTGAAGGGGACCTGGATAAGAACATTTGTGATAAAAAAAAAAAATTATATTGCAAAAGTTACTAAAAATCTAAAAGAAGGAAGCAGTCTGACATAATATAATCCTGACAGCTACTAGGCGAGAAGTATTGTGTACTGGCTGGGAATGTATAGTTGGACCTGCATGGCAGTCTTCAGAGGGCATATGTCAGAATGCACATACTCCATAAAGAAGGCATAGTAGGTGCTCTGGTCTACAAGTGTATGTGTGTTGCAATCCAGGCCAAAAACAGAAAACCAATGATTGCCACCTACATGGCAGACTCCAATGGTTAAATCATCCAGCACGGAGAATGAACAGGCCAACTGTTCACTGGCAGTCTGAGAACTGGCAGGCTGCAGAGGACAAAAATATAAAAATTAGCAAATACAGCTGACAGCATCAAATCAACTACCCAAAAATATTTTGTATGAAAACTTTTAACATTTTTAGCATTATTGGCACCAACACTAGACCTGCAAACATCTGCCTCCTCTATTACTGGAGGGGTCAGCTTTATGTGATCAATAAATTAATGTCAATGAAAATATTTAGTTCGCACTTCACACAGGAGTGTCCAACCCGCGGCCCGCGGGCCGCATGCGGCCCCCAGAGCTCTTCCATGCGGCCCACGACCCTTAAATTCAAATTTAACTTTTTTTACGCGTGTTTTCACGTCCGCATCCTTCAGCTATTCTGCGCATGCGCAAAATTACTTTTTTCATGTTTTTTTTCTCGCCAGCGTCTTTCAGCTGGTATGCGCATGCGCCAAAACACCGTTCGGTCGTTTTTTTCATTTGCGGTGAAGGAAGGAGTGAGATCGCGGTGAAGAAAGTGGATGTATTATTTATTTTACACACTGACTACAACATCAATTCTACAGCAGTAAAAGGTAAGCTAAGCTATATAGACAGTATTAAAGTGATCTTAAATGGGTCAGAAATATTTCTGCAGCAAAACGTTGTTTGACTATAAGTGGCAATGGTCTTACTATCAGTGAAGCAGCCATTCTCTGGAAAGCTGAATGGAGTTTGCAGAATGTTGTCCTTGTTCTTTATCTTGAATATTATTTTTGTAAGAGTTTCAAAGTGCACTTTGCTACTATTTTTTTTCTTTAAATTGAAATGGAAGGGTAATAGCAGCCAAACGATATAAGTTGGGCTGAGTGGGGTTTATTTACTGCTGAATGGAGTTTTCTACATAAGGTAGTTGGTTTACTATTATTTGCTGTGTTGACAGCAGAAATTTTCTGTATTTTTTTACAAATCCGGCTAATTACATGATGGCTCCTGAGTCATTAACTATTAATTCTAGTACCCATGGCCTTCCAAATTAATTGTTTTATTTTTTCCAAGAGAGCAGACTTGGTGGTGTTAGTTGTTTTTCCCTAAGATAGGTTACTTTGGTTGAAATAGTTGCTATTCTGACTGTCTTTTTGTTCTGTATATATATTTGGTTGATTGTCATGAGATTTCTTCCTCTCTCCAGTGCTTAGTTTCTCTACCCAATGAATGATATTATCTCATTTAATTGTCAAGGGTATCATTTGCCTTCTGAGCCTCCTCGTGGTAATTGGGAATAGTGCCCTGTATCTGGAATAATTGTTCTGTACAACAAGTAAGAATGTTGTTAGGGGATGACTAAATGTAAAAGAGTGTCCAGTTTGTGTTTTCACTTTAAGTAGGTTGCCCTCTTCACTTTCAGATACTGATCAACCATTAATGGGTGTGGGGGGAGGTGGTCGTTGTTCTGTTTTTAAAAACATAGTTTTTTTCCCATAGCTAGGCATCTGTGTTTTATGTTACTTATCTCCAGGTCTAGAATGGTGGTGTTTCAGGTTTATACTGGTTGACAGCATATAAGGTTCATAGGTTCATAGGTTGATACTAAGCTTTTGCAGGGTCTCAAACAGCATTAATATTTAGAAGAGTATGAGGTCAGACTTCAGATTTAGCAAGTATTTTTACTGCTCACAGGTAGTATCAGTAAATGATAAAAGAAAGTGATTGTTATTAAGCATGAAGCATTTGTTACATGGCATCAGAGGCTGCATACGTTTAAGTCAGTCTAACCTGGAATCTGATATTGCAATCATGTAATAGTGGGAGGTAATAAAGTGATTTGAACTAGTCTCTCAAGGTGCACAGTAATAACTCAAACAGACATACTTGAGATAGTCATGATGCAGATAGGCAGGTGGGAATGGAACAAGTGTAAACCCGTGTATTCAGTGCTGCACTTTAAGTCATCCTGAAGCTTAGTGGTGATTTTGAGGTTGTTCACATATGATAAAATGATGCTTAAGCCATTTGCATCTGCATATTAGATAAGATGACTTTTCTGTAGTATTTTTGCATGTTAGTTAGATGTTGCCCGTTCGATTCTCAGTTAGAGCGTCTTCCGTGTGGCGACATGCGTGAATGGGCATTCCTTTGTTGAAGGTTGTGCGTTAGGCCAGGCAAGCCAGCATGTAAAAATCTACTGCCAATCATTAGCGGAGCGGAGTTCCGCTGTGGTGACCCCTAACCAGGAAAAGCCGAAAGACACAAACAAACATTTATGAATACTGCAAACAGAATGCTCTCCATAGAGGTCCTTGGAGGAATTTATATTAAGATAATGGAAGACATGGACATCTTTAGGAAACCAGCAAAATCACAGGTATGATCTCATACAAATTGAAAGGTTCGTACCTGTTAATTTTTTTTACAAAAGATGTTAGATTTAACTGTTTTTTTCAATAATTAGAATGAGATATTGAATTTTAGGGCATATACCTGTGGTCTTTTGCTCTTTAGTTTAGGATGCGTCGTTAGAGACAGACTCCTTTTTTTTTTTGCTCTCCACTTTATGTGAGACCTTTTTATTTTTGGTCCTCACTTGCCGTTTGCCCCCAGACCATTTCTGTTGACTCAATGCGGCCCTTGCAACTGAAAAGGTTGGACACCCCTGCAACATGTAATGAATGGAAATCTTCTCTAAACCTGTTAGCATTTCATTCTCCTGTATGTTTCTTACTTGTTACAACTTAGGAGTTTGGACAACTAACTTGACTACTGAATTCTATTTAAAATCATGAGTAAAGTTTTAGGGTCACAAAAATTGTCACTGATAAGTAGAAACTCAGAACAAGATAACTACATGGAAATCCCTCAGTCATTTTATGATACCCACTATGCCCTATTCAGATTCATGGGGGATCAGAGTCAAACGTATCCCAGTACTCACTAGGAATAAGGCAGAGAAAGTATCCTGGATTTAAAAATAGTCTATTGCAGGACCCACACACTTACCAATAATTTGTAGTGCCCTAATTAACCAATTAGCACTTTTGCTGATGAAAAGCCATTTAGAAATAGAGAGGAAGTTTAGAATCTCTACAGAAGACACCACAAATGAGAACCAAACCCTTGAGCCAAGTACAGAGGGGAAAAGTGGTAACTGTTGCATCACTCTGCCACACATTTTGCAAATATTTCTTTGAAATTGTTTGATATGCGAAACATTTAGAACCATAAGAGCTCCTGAGGAGAAAGAATTTCAGAACAAAGTACTAACAAATTGACATTTGAACAAAACATTGTATGTGTTATAAACAATTCATCAGCAATATGTGATTTCTGAAAAAAAATTACATGCTGACCAGTCTCAAATACAATGATTACTTTTGGTCTTTATTTAAGAAAAACAGTCATAATGCTATATGAAATTATGCAGAATTAAAATTGAGGTAATCAAGGACCTAAACTATGCAAGTAGATAAAATTAATCTACATTTACACATGGTTATCTAATCCTCGTATATTGTCTTTTCAGAGACTAGTCATGTTTAAAAAAATCTGCTCTGAGTGTCAGCCTACAAACTAGCCAAAAAAAAGGGGATCAGAGTCTATGCTCTTGAAAATTATCAACAAAACATACTAACAGCACAGTCTGAGATAATAGCAATAGAATAACATTCAAAATATTTTCAGAAACAGAAATGTCAGTGTGTTTTGCACATTAATCCCAAGTCCACATTTATTTAATAATTCAACATTATACACTGGCTTTAGATTGTTAATATCATGTAAAATGTGGTTTGTTGGCATTACATGTGAACATAAATGTGAAAACATACATACTAAAATCTTACAAGATTCTCTTACATCACTAGAAGTGTTTCATCTGCTGTTTGATTCTGTTTGTAACATTAATCCTTATTTTGAATGTATCATTCAAAACCTGAGTAAAAACATCTAATTTAGTGTGCTAAAGTCAGCTAGATGGTGGCTGTCCAAGTTATTCAGCCTACTATACTATATATAAATACAAAACGCAAAAATTAAAACTTACTATTCCTGTTCATTATATATTTGGCTAACCTGTTAAACTGAGATGTCTAACAAAGGTAAATAAATTCAAACATACATCCATGGCATTAAGTCCTCAGAAAATTACATGTACCTACCCAACTCCCTCAGCACAGGTGAGGGCTAACTGTGTCCTAGCACTACAAAAAATTCTTTCCTAAACTGACTGGATGATTACTGAAACAAAACATTTGTTTCAAGGGTACATACCTCATTACAATCTTAATATCCTGCCCATCATAAAAACCTTCCTAATATCGAACGTTCTTTCAATAGCATTTTGTCCCAGACTAACACGTTTAGACAAGACAGACAATACAAAGGGGTAAGGGGTTTGGCTGTCATTCATACACATTCTACACAGTATAACTTCTTTCCAATCCAACTTCCATATTCAAAACAATGAGAACCTATCTTTCTCTCTTAGTATGTGTAAATATATCTAAAATAATTAGCTTATTCTCTCAGGATTCATCATGTGTCCTCAAGATTAGAGACAGCCTATCACAATTTCCCACGTGACATATCCCCAAAGCTAACAGCTCAAATATGCAGATGTGCAAAAACACATGTATTTAAAAGCTTGTACAGTTTACTTGAAGTGAGCAGTCAAATATAAATTAAAAAACATGTCATATTTTCTCTAAAAGGCTGTGATCTTGGCCTAGTTAAAGTAGATTACAGTGTAAGCCAACATTATGTAAAAAAAATAACAGCATGGAGGTCCTTGAGAAATGATGAACAAACAAATATGACTTAAGTAGCGTAGAACAGAACAACTGACTGAGCTCCACTGGCTTGAACTACCCAACCTCCTAGGCTACAATTAGCTCTGCCTCTGTCATTCGATCTATTACCTCCCCAATAAGTGTCCTGCCCTCAAAAACCTAGTACAACACCACTCAGCCAAAAGGCCTCTTAGATCATCAAGCAAACTACTACTAGAAGTCACCAACAGCTACAATAGCTTTGGAGATGCACTATATAGTAGTTCAGTGGCTAAAAAATGGAACTCTGTCCCCACTAGCATTCAAAACACATTGTCCAAAGCCTCCTTTAAAGACCTCATCAGGCAACATCTCAAGCAAAGTTGGCAGTGCTATGATTGCTCCCCAGGCTAGTGAAAGCAGATAAGGTACACATACTAAACCTAAAGTACTTGATAATAGTTTTCAGTCTTACTCACAAACACTGGCTAATCTACAATGTATGTACTGTACCTGTGTACTTTGTATGTATTATATCTATGTTCCAAATTTCAGCTGTACACCACAAATCTATTAATTACCTTTATTTTTAAATTAATATTTTGTTGTTTGTTCTCTCCACTGTAACTGTTGATGTGCTACATACCACTGTAAAAACATGTCTTTTGTAATGTGTGTGTATACTTATCATGTCTAAATAATGTTCTAGGGACCTAAACCTTGTCACCACAATAAACAGAACATGCTGGAGGGATAGATTCCTGTCTCAGAGACTTCCCATACTCTGGAACAAGATACCTATCTATATCAAACAAAGCTCCTCGTTAGCACTCTTCAAGAAAAATCTTGATGATTGGATGGGAGATAGGAAATTCACCCCGGGGATCACTTCTGTGGCTCTGCTTGACAGAGGCACAGGAAAATAATTTTCTTGGGTGGCAAAAGCCAGGGTACCGTTTGGCTAGGCTTATATAGGCCCTAGGGCCAATAGCTTAGTACCTACCTATGAACCTATGATCCTATGAACTAAATATATCTGTAATTTTTCTATGTGCAGCTTTTCTCCCTGGGCCTCTGCTGAAAAAGGGCCTTTTCGGCTCAGTCAGACACCCCCGGTTAACAAATGTAAAATAAATAAATAAATTGTGATTTTATGTTCTATCAGACTCCACTAATAAGAAAGCAGAGAACTCACCACAGTGAGTAATAGCTAGCATTAAAAATTAACTTGTAATCGTGACACATTTCAACACTGACTGGAAGCAATTTTCAGACCCATTTTCGCATTCCATTACACAGCTAATTGAATAGGCACAGCTAATACTACCCACTGTTATAAAAAAAGCATTTAACAAAGAAGCATTACTTGGCAATACTTTACCTATACTTTACCTATGAGCATTGTGGTGGATACCACCAGCAAAAACTGCCTATACTTGCTTTTTAGCATCAAGATAAGACCCAGTAAACAAATCATTACTACTTCTGCACAACAGGGAGTTTTTGATGCCTATCAATTCATCCTCATACCAGATGTCTCCTCTTTACCCTTCCTTTGGACTCTGCTTTTTAACAGTTCCACTCTTCCTTTCCACCTGTCTTGGTTTAATAAGACTATTTTAAAAGTACTTACCTTAGATCACACACCAGAGATTAAGGTACTTATGTTGCACAGAAAAAAAAATACATTAATATAAAAAATACATCAAGACTAGGTGCTAAAAAGCAGAAGGGGATACCTTTGCCTACAGAAGCAATAAAAGGATAATAAGAGTCACAGGAAAATTGAGATGCGAGGCCTTTTCCACCTTGCTAGTACCTACACTTGAGACTTGCCTTCCTTCTCAGGAAGACCCAGGCCAGCTTGAGACATTTAAGGGAGGCATTGCCCTGAGGAAGGACTAGCAGTACAAATAGAAGGAAAAGCCTCTTTGCTCCAATTAATCCACTGTTAAACTCCTGTAACGTTTTGCAGCCAGACAGTTAAACAGAGTAGAATGTGCACATTTTCAAAATCAAGTAGCAGAAACAAGAAACCAACTTCCTTTGAGTTTTTAGTTGTCTAGTTTATTCAAAATAATGACCACGTTCGTTTGTCAGATTTAATAAGATGCTATGTTTCTTCCTCATCTTGGCCATGTCACAAGCAAGGCAAGAGAATACACCAGCTCATCCACATTGCGGAAGTAAAAGCATGTGCAGAGAGGAGCAGGAGCACATGTGTAGGTGAAAAACACTCCTTAGCAACAATATAACTTTTTACCATGAGCCTTGATCTCCTCAACAGCTCAAAGCATTGGTTTGAGCAAGTCCAGGGGAGTTTTGGGGTGCCTGGTAGATGAGGATAGGTTACAAGTGCAACATGATGGTCAGCTGGGAGAAGAAAAAAGTACTTAAAAAAACTTGACTAAGTCTCATGTAGTCAATAAATTGTCTTATGGGGGTACTTGACCTAGCTAAATAAAACAAGCAATGTTTTACTTTTCCATTCTACATTTCTTTTATCCCTTTGAAGCACCAGAAATGAACCAAAGTATGTGTCCAAGTATCCTACAGTAAATAGCTGAGTATATGTACACTTATGACTCCCTTAAAGAAGCTAAGCAGCATGCATATTAAATGCAAGTGTGGTCATGAGTATTTACAGTATATCACTAAACCATCCCTGGACTCTGAAAAGTGAGGAGCAACAGAAAAAAATTGTTTGACAAACAATGGTTCGCATTTCAATTGTTTCACACATGGCATTATTTAAGGTAGTAAGAAATTACTTTCTTTGATAATGTCATTGTATAAAATTTACATGTGATACTCAATTTTTTCACCATGGCTGGTTTTGTCCTTTTGGTTAAATCACTCCAGCATGGGTAAACCACTCCTGCATTATGCAAACTCATGCTACATTATTGCTTAAGCATTCATGCATTCTGTTTATCAAGGCAATACATTTACACTACAACATTTTGTTACCAAGTCTTGCATGTCTGGTTGACTCTCATCTCCCCAGGCCTCTACTGTACACGGGATGTGCCCAGCTGGACTTGTCAGTCAGGAACAAACAATATACAAATATAATGGTTTGGAGACATTAAAAAAAAATCATACTCAGAAAAGTGCAAAGATGATGTTTGCCTGCATCCTTGTGCATTTTAACAGAATGTGCTTAAGCTAAGTGCCTCTAAGCAGTTATGTAGGAGATACTCAGATTATTGTGCTAATAAAAACATACACATTTTCGTCACAAATATACTTTCTTGTTTCACAGAATGAACACTATCTTGCACAGAGTATGGCAGAGTTTCTATTTTTCATAAAATGGCATCCTTCTGATATTACAAAACTCTGAACATGTATAGCTAAAGGACAAAACGTCCGATGAAATAAGTAATATCTGCTTCCCCAAGGGCACAACAATCAATAAAATGTGCAAATATGTTTTCATCTTAAGAGTGCTTACAACAAGGAACATGAATATGGGAAGCGGTGCATAGTAATAGCTTCCATTACTAAAGTTCTAAGTCTTCCCCTCTTGCTGATTGACAAGGATTGACAGCCTGTTAACTCATGTCCTAGAGAACCCATTGTTTCAGGGCTGAATGACAATGTTAAGTGACAAGGCCTGTTTCCTTTTATCCTGAGAAACTCTCAGTGCTAAGCTGGGTACGAAAAGCTGTTACAAAGGTATTAGCGGTTTCCTGATGTGTAATATCAAAAAGAAATAACTGCCTGAAGAACAGATAAGATTACCACACAGACACATGCTCACAGAAACACGCATACACATACTGGCATCCGCAGACTGAGGCAGGGTAATCTAAAATGTGTCATAAGTGATAAAGGAAGCAGGATGAGATCAAATTACCTGAGGCGTCTGGCATCTGCAATGTGGGTCAGAAAAATCTCTTCTATGGATCTAGGAATATGTTTCGATAGAAAACATTTTGCTAGATTTCAAAGAATATTTTCATGTTGATATTTGTTGTGTATGAGTACAAGCTTAAAAATTGTTTTCCTCAAAAGATGTCATTTTTGTTGGAAAACAGAGCTGACCACTGTAAATATTACTGATCTTTTATTCTTTAGGAAATACATATTAGTTCAAACTCTCTTACTTTTCTACTTTTTCCTGTAAATGACCTGTATAAATATTTAAGTGGGTCCTTGATTTGGGGTCCTTTGATCATGGTTGCATGACTCTGTCAATGAATAATGAAAAGCTGACAGTTAAGTGCACATATCATTGTGTGCCTTCATACATGCACATGCATACACGTGCATGTGCTAGATACACCCCCAGATTCTGTATGCCTTGCACGACATTCAGGATCAGTGCAGGAGCTCTAGCAGGCAATATATCTGCCGTGCGATCCAGGAACAGCCTGCAGGGGTGTACATGAGCACTCCTGCACTAGTCCTGCACGGACTAAGCCCCTGTATGCAAATCACCCCATTTGCAGTAGAAATCCATGCAAATTAGGTGAATTTGTGATCCAGGAAGCTTGCAACTGGGCGTGCAGGACTAGTGCAATCTGTAGAAATGTACTTGGTTAGTAACCGAGTACATTTGTGCAAAATCCAAAACGGAGCCGTAACAGCTCCAAATAAAGGCTGCATATCAGTCAGGAAGCATGCCAGTGGCCAAGTGTAAGGCCACTGGCATTGCAAACAACATAAAAAAAAAAAAAATCAACTTTTATTTTTTTTAGCTGATCTCAGTTGTTTAAGCATAGGGCAGTGGTGTGCAAATGGGATTGGGGGGAAAATAACAAAATAAACCTAAAATAAGCATTCTAACTAAAATCCCTATTCTGCCTTGCAAGTCAATGGCAGCAGAAGACAACATGGCCAGTGAGTAGTGGTACTAAGTGAGGAGGCTCAGTGTAAGACATGTAACTATGCCTTAGCAGGCAAACCTATGCAAATGAAGGGAATGATAGTGAATCCCAGTTTTCCCCAGCATGCTAGTCAGGTCCCAACAGTGTAAGAGTAGGAATAGCTTGGTGCAAGCCTAGGAGTTAGCTGACATCATGGGGGCGTGTGTCAGGCATACTGCAAGCAGATTGGATCCCTGTGGCTCAGGTTTGCCCTTAGCTAAACACAGCTAAGCAAAGGGGTGTGTCTGACTCTGTCTAGCACTCTGTACATTGCCTAAGCGGGTGTGCGCGCCACTCACCGGGTTTTAAAAGTTTAAAAAAAAAAGTTAAACCTGGAAATAGCAGCTCTGTGCACATTTGAGCACAAGGTAATCTAGGAGAACTAGCATAGCTGGCAGGTGAAATGTATCAGAATCAGTCAGTTACACAGGCAGCAGAACAGCCCAGCCCAAAACACTACTATAAACTATGCAAACACTTCCCCCTCTGTTTTTTCCCACACTCTACACCACCAGTGTAAACAAGCGGGGAACTTTTAACACTCACAACAGCAAAATGATAGGAGCTGCAATAGCTATCATGCAACAACTTGTGGAAGAGGCTGAGGGTGGTGAGGATGTGAATGCTGTGACCAACCCACAGTGAGGAGATGGAGAAGAGTGTACAGACCCAGGGTAACCTAGCAGGGGCTACATCAGCTGGAGATAGTGGAGCACTATAGGGTGGACAGGGACCTCCTACAGCAAATTGTTGAGCTGTGCCGGCCACACCTCACACACAGAACTAACAGAGGGGAACCCATCCCAGTGTATACCGAGGTATGTGTAGGCCTAAGGATACTAGCTACAGGTACCTTCCAAAGGCCAACTGGGGATATGAAGGGGATCTCACAGGCATCAGCATCCAGGGTACTCCACCATTTCTTGAATGCCATGTCAACACATGTCGATGAGCACGTATATTTCCCCAACACCTATGAGGCATTGGCCAGCAATATGCAACTGTTCCACCAAATAGCAGAATACTCTGAGGTAGCGGGTGCTATAGACTGCACACACATATGCATCAAACCACCACCCAGTGAGCGAGATAGGGTCTACATCAACAGCAAGGGCTTCCCCTCCATCAACTGTCAGGTCATGTGTGATGCCCAGGGCATAATAATGAATGTGTGTGCTGGCTGCCATGGAAGCTATCACAATTCCCACATCTGACATCTGACGCAGCTGTACCAGAGATTTGCCAGTGGGGACATCCCTCACGGTCACCTAGTGGGGGGTGCTGGATACGCACTGGAGCCATGGCTGATGACACCCATCAGAAATCCACACACACCTGAACAAGAACTCCATAATGAGGCACACGCACAAAACAGGATTATTGTAGAGCATGTGTTTGGGATGCTGAAGTCATGGTTCTGGTGCCTGGACACATCCGGTAGAGCCTTGCCGTACTCACCAACTACATGTACCCAAATTGTCCTCATATGTGCCATGCTGCACAATATGATCCTGTGGAAACAGCTGCAGCAGGAACAGCACGGGGCAGGCCACACAGCCCCCACCATTGCCAAGGCCTGCACAGGCACAGAGTGACTCAGAGGAGGAACAACCTGAGCCTGCCCCAGTAGGCAGAAGGAGGCATGCCCCGTATGCCTTGGCCTTGGCAAAGAGGCAATGCATAGCACATACTCTTTCACAAGAGGGACCCAGGGAATAACACCTCTCTCTGACTCTCACATACAGTAAAATGGATGCAAAACATTACACTACCTGTGCTCAACCATGTGTAGGGAGTGTGCTATGTGCATCCGACATAGGCAGCCCTGCAGCACCACCCTCAATACTGGAACACCCACAAGGTAAGTGACTCACACATGCCAGTCAGGGGGGGTTCACATACCAAACAACAGTCACAGCCAGCAGGACAGGTTCAGACAAATAAAACAAAGGCTGTGCTATAGCCTTTGAATGATGCTTATGGGTAACCTCCACCCCCAGGTCTACACAGGCATATTACAGCAGGTCAGGCAGTGGGACATTAGTTCTGAAGGGCAGGAAGTCAGAAACTAATATGTAGGTAAATCAAAGCTAAGAGCCGGTAGTGCACTGGTATGCCTCTAGTCAGCATCTTGTTCTTTTGGCTGCTCCCATTAGGAGTTACCGCAGAGGATCCTCTTTTTCCATTTCTTCCTGTCCTCTGCATCTTGCTCTGTCACACCAACCACCTGCATGTCCTCTCTCACCACATCCATAAACCTTATCTTAGGCCTTCCTCTTTTCCTGTTACCTGGCAGCTTCAACCTTAGCATCTTTTTTCCTAATATACTCTGCATGCCTCCTCAGCACATGTCCAAGCCAAAGTAATCTTGCCTCTCTGGCTTTGTCTCCAAACCTTCCAACCTGGGCTGACCCTCTAATATACTTATTCCTAATCCTGTCCACCCTCATCACACCCAGTGCAAATCTTAACATCTTTAACTCTGCCATGTACAGCTCTGAATCCTGCCTTTTTGTCAATGCCACTGTCTCCAACCCATATAACATAGCTGGTCTCACTACCCTCTTGTAGACCTTCCCTTTCTTGTCTGTCACAAATCATTCCTGACACTCTTCTCCACCCACTCCATCCTGCCTGTACTCTCTTCTTCACCTCTCTTCCACACTTACCATTACTCTGAACTGTTGATCCCAAGTATTTAAACTCATCCACCTTCACCACCTCTACTCCCTGCATCTTCACCATTCCTCTAACCTCCCTCTCATTCACACACATATATTCTGTCTTAGTCCTGCTGACCTTCATTCCTGTTCTCTCTAGAGCATATCTCCACCTCTCCAGGTGATCTACTCTCACTACAGATCACAATGCCATCTGCAAACATCGTAGTCCACGGGCACTCCATCTGATCTCATCTGTCAACCTGTCCATCACCATTGCAAATAAGAAAGGGTTCAGAGCTGATCCTTGATGTAATCCCACCTCCACCTTAAACGCATCCGTCACTCCCACCGCAGACCTCACCGCTGTCACACTACCCTCGTACATATCCTGTACCACTCTTACATACTTTTCTGACACTCCTGACTTCCTCATACAATACTGCAACTCCTCTCTAGGCACCCTGTCATATGCTTTCTCTAAGTCCACAAAGACACAATGCAACTCCTTCTGATCTTCTCTGCACTTCTCCATCAACACTCTCAGAGCAAATATTGCATCTGTAGTGCTCTTTCCTGGCATGAAACCATACTGCTGATCACTAATAATCACCTCCCTTCTTAACCTAGCTTCCACTACTCTTTCCCATAACTTCATGCTGTGACTGATCAATTTAATCCCTCTGTACTTACTACAGCTCTGCACATCACCCTTATTTATAAAAATCAGTACCAAAACACTTTTTCTCCATTCCTCAGGCATCCTCTCACTTTCCAAGATTTCATTAAACAATCTAGTTAAAAACTCCACAGACATTTCACCTAAACACCTCCATGCTTCCACAGGTATGTCATCTGGACCAACAGCTTTTCCATTCTTCATCCTCTTCATAGATATCCTTGCTTCCTCCTTGCTAATCCACTGCACATCATGAATCACTATCCGCACATCATCCAACCTTCTCTCCCTCTTATTCTCTACATTCATCAGTCCCTCAAAGTACTCTTTCCATCTGCTCAACACACTCTCCTCACTTGTGAGTACATTTCCCTCATTATCCTTTAACACCCTTACCTGCTGCACATCTTTACTAGCTCGGTCCCTCTGTCTAGCCAATCAGTACAGGTCCTTTTCTCCCTCCTTAGTGTCCAACCTTTCATGCAACTCTTCATACACCTTATCCTTAGCCTTCACAACCTCTCTCTTTGCCATGCACCTCATCTCCTTATACTCCTGTCTACTTTCTTCATCTCTCTGACAATCCCACTTCTTCTTCACCAGCCTCTTTCTCTGTATACTCTCCTGTACTTCCTCATTCCACCACGGTCTCCTTGTCCTATTTCCTCTTTCCAGATGTCACACCAAGCACCTTTCTAGCCATCTCCCTTACTAGCTCTGCCGTAGTTACCCAGCTGTTCAGTAACTCTTCACTGCCACACAGTGCCTGTCTTAACTCTTCCCTGTACTCCACCTCACAATTACCCTTTTTCAGTTTCCACCATTTGATCATTGGTACTGCCCTCACACTCCTCCTCCTCTTCTTGATCACCAGTGTCATCCTACAAACTACCATCCTATGCTGCCTAACTACACTTTCCCCTGCCACCAATTTACAGTCTCCAAATCTCCTTCAGACTGGCCCTTCTACATAAGATAAATTCCACTGTGTGCATCTCCCTCCACTCTTGTATGTCACCCTGTGCTCCTCCCTCTTGTTAAAATATGTATTCACCACAGCCATGTCCATCCTTTTTGCAAACTCCACTATGCCTCTAGTCAGCATGATTGGTAAGAATACAGAATGAAATGAAGTACCTGACATACCTGTACAGTCATAGCAAACGTTTACAAGTGTCAGGTGTGCCCCCTTCCATTCTACATAGTAATGTAATAACAGTCAGGTTTGCCCCCCCCAGTCCTGTGTAGAAATGTATAAATAGTCAGGTGTGACCCCATCCTACGTAGAAATATAGTAACAGTCAGGTGTGCCCCCCCAATCCTGTGTAGAAATGAAGAAATAGGTGTGCCCCTCATCCTATGTAGAAATGTAGTAACAGTCACTGCCAAATGATCAATGGATACCCTGCAGAAATAGTATGATACCTGTCAGTGTACAACACAAAGGTCAGCACTGCAGTACAAACTAAATGGACTCGATCCACACATTCAATACAGGCGGGCATACAGGGCATGCTCACACACTTAGAGAAATGAAGGCAATGTCAGTCAACAACATACTGAAAGGTCATACTGGGAATGCTCACACACTTAAACACATGAAGGTCATGTCTGCAAACACCAGTGGACCAGACATATCTGGCAGTCTCAGATGGTAGTGCAGACACTCCTCAGCATGCACCACACATGCTTTTCACACATAGTGGATAGGAATACAGACATATATCAAAGGACAACACACTATAATAAGCCAAAGGTAGATGTACATAGATGTGTGGAAGAGAGTGACTGTGACAAGGAGCCATCCAGGCCTGTCCCACCCAGCACACTTCCAAAGGTCTACAACCACATGAGGTTCAGATGTCACTCACTGTAGATACTAGTCACCGGTATCTGTCAGCATTACAGACTATGTGGTGCACGTGCTAGCTATGCAACATGACTGTACAAGGAAGTAGTCATCTAGCAGCTGTATACACATACCTGTGAAATCTGACCCTATGTATGCTCGCATGTGGTGTGTCAACCACTAGATGAATGGGTTATGGCCCATGCACACACACTGCCCTCCCCATAGCCCTACTATGACAAGCCTGCTGAGGTCATCCACTGTGAAATACACCTTTGGGAGAGTTGTAGCCCAGTAATCTCCATGGCACGTCCCATAACTGTGTACTGCTGTAGTGTGATAAACTAGTTAGGTAGGAGTTCCAATCCCAGACATGGCAAGTGTGTGTGTGTGTGTGTGTGTGTGTGTGTGTGTGTGTGTGTGTGTGTGTGTGTGTGTGTGTGTGTGTGTGTGTGTGTGTGTGTGTGTGTGTGTGTGTGTGTCTGTGTAGAGAGAGAGAATTCTTTTTAGGGTAGTCACACTCCCTACAACTCAAATGCTCTACTTTGGTAAGGCTGCTGATGTCATCCACCTAAAAATACACCTCTGGGAAGGTTGCAGCCCACTAATCTTCGTAGCACAAGCCATAACTGCATACTGCTGTAGTGTGATAAAATAGTCAGGTAGGAGTTCTAATCCCAGACTTGGCAAATGTGTGTGTATGTGTGTCTGTCCAACTCTGTGTAGACAGCAATGCTTTTTAGGGTAGTCACACACCCTACAATTCAAATGCTCTACTTTGGCAAGGCTGCTGATGTCATCCACCTAGGAATATACCTTTGGGAAGGTTGTAGCCCAGTAATCTCCGCAGTGCATCCTATAACTATATACTGCTGTAGTGTGATAAATTAGGTAGGAGTTCTAATCCAAGACTTGGCAATTTTGTGTGTGTGTGTGTGTGTGTGTGTGTGTGTGTGTGTGTGTGTGTGTGTGTGTGTGTGGAGAGCAACGCATTTTAGGCTAGTCACACTCAGTACAATTCAAATGCCCTACTTTGGCAATCCTGCTGATGTCATTCACTGTGAAATACACCTTTGGGGAAGGGGCACTCTAGTAATCTCTGTGGTGCATCCTATAATAGCATCATGCTGTAGTATAATATAGAACTCTGTTAGGGGGTTCTATCCCCACACATGGCAGTTGTGGATGTTTTGTGTGTGCTTCTATGTTTATGTAAGGAGCAATGCATTTTAGGCTAGTCACGCTCACTACAATTCAAATCCACTACTTTGGCAATCCTGCTGATGTCATTCACTGTGAAATACACCTTTGGGGAAGGAGAGCGCCAGTAATCTCCATGGCATGTCCTATAATGGCATAGTGCTACAGTGTAAAATACTAGTTAGGTAGGAGTTCTAATCCCAGACATGACAGGTGTGTGTGTGTGTGTGTGTGTGTGTGTGTGTGTGTGTGTGGTGATTGAGAGGGTGTAACAACTGGACTCAATGTGGAGCGGGTTTTGCAAACACTTTATACGGTGGGCTACATATATATCACAATGTTCACCATACAGGGATAACAGATGTGAAATAGCCAGAAGGCTGGGGTGCAAATCCATACCCCTAAATGTGACTTCAATGCCAGCTGAACAATGTTAGCAACCCTTGTAATATCCAGGGTACACTCTCAACCCATGTCTCACACACGCACACACACACACACACACACACACACACACACACACACACACACACACACTTGCCTAGGCAACAGCCGCTATGTTGGTAGTACCCTGCATATTGCCCACTGATAGTAAACATGGTGTGATTGCAGTGGGTTACAGAGGGCATGCCACCCTGTCCATCAGTCCAATAGGCATGTACATGCCAACAGTGCACCTCCCCCATGTTCCCCACCAGACACCTGCAACACCTGTGGTGCCATCAAATGTGACCCACAAAGGACATGACATGCCTGAAACACAAGCCCTGTATGGACAGATGCCACTGACACCAGGGAATACTGGTATCATGCTATCAATGTAGCTGCAGTGCAAACCTGCTCTCCATGAACAGTTCCTGCCATATGAGGCCAGGACTGGCAAATTTGATGATAACAATCTGTGTACACAACATGGGCCAGACACCCCAGGTACAGTTCCACATGTCAGTGTACATGCATGTAGGAGGTGTGCACATCCCAGACACTGTCCATATAATGGACTAAGGAGCACATACATGGCAAGCAATGCACAGCGTTGGCCACATGCAATAGTCACTCAGGTGACTGGATGGTGAATATAATACCCACCTGCGTGGGCATCTCCAGACACTACACCCCTGAGCCACAATGCAGACCATTGTCATGTGGGCTGATGCCAAGGTATACCCATCACCTAGCCTTGTATAGCCATCTGGCACCATCAACCACAACACATCCGTGAAGCAGTGCACACATGCATGTCAGTAGTGGCACCCATGTCTGGGTGTGTGGTGTATGATGCATATGACAACATTCACACTCACTACAACCCCCATTGGCATACTGAAGCATGCTGTCTGATGTCAGACACCTTTGCATACCCTTTGCACATATAACCTCCATATGACCCCTGGGGTGCATGTAATACCTGCACAGTACTGTGTTGTGGCAAACCCACTAGTGATGAGTTGTATTCCTGGCCCTGCCAAGTGTGGCAATGTGTGTGTGTCCCTGTGAGAGTGTGGCTGTGTTGACGCTGACACCTGTTCATGTGGGCAGGCACGTGTACTACACCTACCACATAGCTACCATATCCCTGTTGCAGATGTCACTCACCATCACATATATGTTATGAGGGCTCCCCAACATGTAACCTATGTGGCACATCCAATAACTGCATGGACATGTGATAGCACTGCATAGTCATCGGGGATTTGATACCCTGTACTGGTAGGTGTGTGACACAAGCATGTGTAAGTTTTACTCTCCCACCCCTCCCTGACTTTTCTGTGCCTCTGTCTGCCTCTCTTACTCCCTCTCTGGTGGGATGTGGAAACTTACACCTTCTTTGCATAGGCAGCAGCATGTGCATTTTAAGTGATGCTCAGGATCAGCTGATGGTCTCTGCACAAATTGCAGCCCTCCTCTAGCTGATTGCATGTGGAACAGCTGTGGTAACATTCCCATAGTCAATTGCATGGAAACACACACCAATATCTAAGAACATCATGTTGGTGGTGGGCCGTACATTCACTGTAAGCAGGAACTCGATCTGTTGTTTGGCAAACAGCATCTCAGATGGACTGGGGTTTACCGCTAACAACATACACTGTGGAAAAAGGCCAACACACAGGAGGGGGATGTGCCTGACCTGACTACAGACTATAAGTGCTGCTATACTGCCTTTGGAGTAATGTTGGTTTAACAGGGTGTGTGTGGACATGGCTGTCCTGCATGTTTATATACCTGCCATGTCAGTGCTATGTTAATGAGGGAACATCCATCTATAGGGCCATCTGCAGACTGGCCAGTGTGTGGTGCCTTTTGTTTCATGTGTTACCCACAGAGCACCTATCTGTAAACTACAGAAGGTAGTGTGAGGATTGCAGTCTGTAGATGGTGACAGCCGTGAGAGTTACTGACTTGATATCCCTCATAGGACATATGGTGCAACAAACCCTGTTACAACAGAAAATGTATGAGGTTGTCACAGAAACATGTCAATATTGGCCCTGTGTATGTGCCTCCAGCCACAACCCTGACAACCTTTGTACATATGTCATGCAGCAAGGGGTGCATATGTACTGTACTCCATTATTAGTGACATCATATCTGATAACAAGCCAGTGAGATATCAGACTGCTACACATGTAATGTATAGTAGGGGTTATATTTGATGACATAACCTGGACATTATGTGGTTGTGTGTACAGTACTGAGGTCTGTGTACTTATGGTGATTGTCAGTAGTGTGTATTGTTAATATGTACCTTGGCCTGTGTACAGACTGTGGTAGATGTCATTGTTGTTGGTCCTGTTCTATCTGATGTTACATACTGCTCCACTGTATGTTACCCTATCAGCTTACATGTCTGTAGGGCCATACATGCACATGTCCCATACCATAGACAGGCAGCGGACTACACTGTGTAGTGGCCCAATATATGTAGGGTTAGTGTGTGGGTGGCACATATGAGGTTGGTGTTGATCAGATAGTCCATATACTGTAATAATACACTAGCATGCCATATGTAGCTGTGGCTGTGTTCACATTGGTTGTGGTGATGCACTTACACACAGGTGTATGTTACTCTGTGCTGTGGCATGCCTGTAGAGCCTGCTAGCTATTTGCAGGTACATGTGCATTCCCCCATAGGAAATAAAGGCCAGTGTTGAGCCAGTCTGCCTGTAGCCTGCACAGTGCTTTGTTACATGCCTAGCAGCTTAGTGTACTTACCCATTGAGATGTAATGTCCAGTTACTTGCCAGATGTACTGCTGCCGGGCCAGCACAACAGTCATATATGTCAGACAAAACAGTGGTATGCTGTACAGATGTATGTCAATATCTCGTGGGTGGTATGTGGCCATGGCACCTCCTTACCAGTGGTTATTATGTGGCAGGACAGACAGGGATGTGTGAATGCATAACCTATGGGGGCAAATGTATACCAGTAGTTACGTGTTATACTCATCTACATAGCTGTTAGCATCCACATTATCAGGATTGGTCCACATGTCTTGCACTAAGGGGTTATGTGTATACCTCTGGACTGTCCAGAGTGTGTCAGACTGTCCACATATATTGGCCATTATCTCTGCTATAGTCCAAAGGAGCATTACATGCTTGCAATGGTACTGTACTATGACATCCTTAGGATGTCTGTCAGTAGCCAATGGCGCACATGTTAAAAGCAGATGTGACCTCCCACACACACCATGTTTGTGAAGACAATCCCTATTACAGTAGCAATGCTGTACAAGTATACCTGCTATACATACCTGACATCCCCTTGCACTATGATGTTGGGACTACATGGGCTAAGGTAGGGCTGCACTCCATGTTCAGGACATATGGTGATGGTATATGTACATATACTTATCCAGATATCTATATAGACATGCATATATACATATCGACATACATAGATGGATATGTATATGTACATAGATATACAAATAAACACTCAGATATAGACATATACAGAGCAATATATGTCTACACATATACAGATAGAGATACATATGCACATATATGTATGGATATCTAAATATATATTGACAGTAGTAGGTATATCAGAATAGATATGCACGTATAGTTATTGATATCTACATATATACCAACATAACTAGGCATATCTGTACACATAGGATGTGCATACATATACAGCTATATATACATATATCTATATATACATATACATATAGCTATGTATACATATATCTATATATACATATATGGATATAGGAGCACTACAGAATCCTGAAAGCCCAAAGTCCTGAAGACCATCAGGGGTGAGCTGCCTTAAGGTATATAGATGTACATTACCATACAATCCACCTTGATTAAATGCAGGCATACTGCCACTTGCCATACAGACTGTTCTGTTTGTCAGTGTGCTTGTGATGGCATCAGTTGTGCCTTGTTATGTAACAGTTACATCCCATTGTGTCAAATGAGTTCTTTACCCCCTAGGGATTGTCTACAGAGTGTAGATAGAGGCTGCTGAACTATACACCTGCATTACTTACCGTTGATTGTTTGGTATCCTGTGGCCCAGTCTGTCTTTACTTTTGTACTACTTGATGGCCTTGGCCTGGACAGCAACATTTGTTAACTTTTCCAGACTATTGCACTAGTATAAATGTTTCACAGTTGCATTACTCAGTTTATATGGATGTCTGTGTCTAAACAGCTATATGACATGGCATATACAACTTTAATAGTACAAAAATAAAGCTTTGCCATCTATGCACACCTGTGTGTGTGGTGCTATATCCTTTGATATCTCTGTGGGTATATGTTGCAGGCAATGAATGTCATTTGTATGGGTGGCTCATACAGTCTCCAGTTGGTAAGGTGGTAACTGTAGGAATAGTGGCTGCTCCATATTGTGTGCACTTACTACGTATGTAACTTACTGTACATATCTCTGCGTGTGTATGTGTAGTTACATATATATATCTATATATATATATATATATATATATATATATATATATATATATCTATATCTGCATATATGTGTCTGTGTATATGTATCCTAGGGATGCTCATGTCGTGTCTGGTCCTGGTTATGGGATCTGAAACACTTGGTAGTGTATTGCAGGGAGGACGTGTTTGGCTGTGGGAGGGTATACCTATTCGTACAAGACGTATATTGTTTGGGGCCTCTCAACCCCATTAACGTTGCATGTGGACATATATGTTTTTGTTATTTCCCCATTGTTATCTACAGATGTATGTTTGTATATACCTATATATATGTAAATATATATATATATATATATATATATATATATATATATATATATATATATATATGGATCAGTGTCATTCCTCCGAAAATCCATTTAGCCAAAAATTCCTTACATAGGGTCCAATTTGCCGAAAATCCATTTCACTGAAAATAGTACTGATCGTGTCTATGCCCTTTTCCCCCACTGTAGTGCGATCTCGGAGTGAGAATATTAAAGTAGGGGGTGGGGGGCATAGCCCCCCACCCAGTACAGTTTAATATTGTCTAGTATTGTTTTATATTGTCCATTGCCTATGAAAAGGGTAAGTACATAGTTTATAACCTAAGTAGGTGGGGGCTACGCCCCCCACACACTCCCTACATTAATATTCTCACTCTGAGATTGCACTACAGTAGAGGAAAATGGCATAGACAATGTCAGTACTATTTTCGGTGAAATGGATTTTCGGCAATTTGGACCCTATGTCAGAATTTTTGGCAAAAGGGATTTTTGGTGAAATTACATAGTCCCATATATATATATATATATATATATAGCTCTGCTGACATATATATAACCTGCCGTATATATTTAGACATATAGATGTAGACATACACAACTATAGATGTAGGCATTTGCATGTATATATGTTCATATATATTTATGTATATGTATATATTTATATATATATATATATATATATATATATATATATATATATATATATATATATCTACATATATAGATATGTTGCATCTGTTTAGATATTAATATATTTACACACACACACGTATACATCTAAATGTTGGAATACATTCTCTGTACTGTTGAATGACTGGGCTGGATGATATGTTTTTGAAAACATCAGGGTTATGTATATCTGACATGGCTTAGTGATACATCACTTTGACTATGGTGTGCAGGGTCCTGCGTTTGAGCCTTGCAGAGGCTGTTTATTTTCTTGCTGGCAGAACACAAGCCATTGGATACAGAGTGATTAAGGCACTTTAAAGTAGTTGTAAGCGGGTTTGTGCAGGTTTGCGTGGAGGTAAGCACTGCTAACTTCCGGTTACAGTTTCTCATACTCCGTTAGCTTTTGAATTGCTTAACCTGTATAGGCATTGCTTACCCCCATGCAAACAGACTTAAACCCACTTACTGCTGCTTAAAAGTGCTTACTCCCGCTTACCCCGCGCTAATTTCTTTAAAAGAAAAGAAAAAGGGGTTAATAGAAAAGTGGTGAAAAAGGGGGCACAAAGAGGGAAAGACAGTAGGGAAAATAGCCAGGGATGTGCAGAAAGTGTGTGGGGAAGGTCCATAGCTGCCCATTTCTTGTACAGCAGCAGCTGTGCATATACACTGAATTTGGAGGTAGATTTGGACAGTCAAACCCCTGAGAGGGGGTGAGGACAACAAAAATAAGTTGTGATGCCAATTAGACCAGATTACATGTGTACAGTGGACACGTGTGTAAAATGGATAGTTATGTATGGGGTGAGATTTTTTTGTGGGAACAGAGTGCCCTTTTTTTCAGGTGAGAGTAGGATGTTGGGGAGGGGTAGTAAGTATATTTGGGGAGGTAGGTTGGGGAGGTTAACAGACAAGACAAACAAGATGCTTACAGGGGCAGTATATGACACATGTCAGGGGTAAACACCTTGATGGGGAGGGTTGTTGGGAAATCGGAAGTCCATGAGCCCCCTAGTGGAAACAGTGGGACTGAGGTTTCCACCCATGGGCAGTCACCACTGCACTTTTACAGCCCTGAAGATGGCTGTGCTGGAGGGCTGAGTCACAGAGCCAGGCTAACTTTCTAATCACGACACACTGCCCTCGAGCTGGTGCAGAAGATCTCCAAACTACTGGTTGATCTCTCTACTCACCACTAACCCGACCTGGCGATGGGTGACAGGTGCCTGTCCGAGCCCACTCCCAGGGGGGCGAGCCCCACCCCCACTGAAGGTGTTGCAGGACCAACCGACAGGGAGGTCCCGGGTTGGGCCCCAGACATGCTGGTTCCCAGTGCCATGACCAGCTGAGGTGGGACAGGTGGGTCCGCTGGGACCGGCCTTCCCAAGCGTGCTATAGTGTTTAGATTTCATCATTATATGTGGGTTAATAATAGTCAACACATTCCAGGGTTAGGTATAACAGCATGCATAGATATTCCCATTATCCCAGACACCAGATACGGAACAGTTGCATAGCAAACAGAACACATGCATTTATGGGACCACAGTGGTAATAAGAACAGCATGCAGGTACATTGATGGCACCATGTCACCAATGTCGGAATAATAAAGATAGCACATGCATGGGAACCATTAATATATTTATCAAACAATTGGACAGTATCAGAACACAGATGACATTACATACCAGTTGGGGTGGGTATGTTGATTATTGTTGGAGATATGGTGGGGGAGAGAGAAAGATGTAAATTAACAACTAGTATATTCTTGCAGTCCATATTACTTTCCTAGTCAGTGCTGTTATCTGTACCTTACAAGTCTTATTACATTACCCTATAACCTTAGTTTGGACAGTGATATGGCTGTCATCATCATTACACACGATCTGGTTTTAGCTGCAGTATACATCTCTTACCTGGTATATCTGTGGAGGGAATGTTTGTTAACACTAACTGTTTCTACACATACTCCCAGATTCCGGGTTGATGTTGTGCACATAAATATCCAACTCTTTCTGCACAGACTCTGGCCATGTGTTGACCACATGCTGGTGTACCGGGACATATCTAGAATATTGCCCTCTTCCACCTTTAGTGACCTCACACACACATAAACATGCTTTCCTACACAGTTACATTCTGTAGCACAGTGTGGGTGACAGTGATCAGTGATACTTTATTATTCAGAGAAACTACAGCACTCACAATTCCCTAGAATACCAGAGTGAATAGTATCAGTACAGGTTATAATGGACTGTATTTCTTAGCATAATGTTTGTATCCGATGTACCTGGGCGAGCAATGTTTGTTAGTACTACCTGACTGTTGCCACACAAACTTCCAAATTACACATTAGTATTAAGCACATACATCTCATTCTGTTTCTGTACACACTCTGGTCACAGCTTGACAACATGGGAGTGTAGATAGGACATACTTGAAATATTACTCTTCTAACAGTTTCGGGGGTTGCTACAGTGACAGGTTTGTTCTCATAGGTGTTTGACAATCACTTGTATTCCCTGTTTGCTGGCTAAATATCTGAGATCATCCCACAGACTTACCAGGGGGACAGTGGGACAGGCAGCAGATATGGGCCCATATACTGGACATTATGGCCTCATCTGTACAGTTGTGGGATATGATTCTGTATGCAGCCTGCATCCACTCCTAGGATTCAGACCATGGCTGTGTCTGCTACAACATAAACACTGTCCATCACAGTTGTGTCTGCTTTATAGATATTGCTGTATATCTCCTATCTGCTTTCTGTCTTATTAATCCCCTGTACTTTTGCATTCTGACCTTGTATTACAACACTCTTATACAGATTTCCTAGACAGTTATATGTTGTAGGACAGTGTGGGTGACAGTGATGAGTAATACCTCATTATTCAGAGCTACTACATCACTCGCACAGCCATACAATACCAAAGTAAACAGTACCAGTACAGGGTATCATTCTTGTATTTCTGGGCACAGTGTTGGTATCTGACAGACCTGTGGGAGAAATGTTTATTAGCACTACCTGAATGTTCCCACATACAGTACCAGATTCCACATTACTATTATACACATACATCTCACTCTGTTACTGTACACACTCTGACCACAGCTTGACAAGTTGGGGTGTAAATGCAACATACGTGGCTTCTTAGTCTCATAAGGTATTGTGGAGTTGCTAGTGTGCCAGCTTTGTTCTCATAGATGTGTGTCAATCAGTTGTATTTCCTGTTTGCTGCCTATACGTCTGAGATCATCCCACTGATTTCCCAGGGGACAGGTTGATAGGCAACATATATGGGCCACTTTACTGGACATTCTGGACATTTCTGTATAGTTGTGGGATATGATTCTGTATGCAGAGTACTACCACTGGCAGGATTCGAACCATGGGTGTGTGTGCTAAAAAAACAACATTTCACATTTCAGTTGCATGTTCTATTCGGGTTTTGTTGTCTATATTTTCCCTGTTTTCTGTCTATGTGTCTCTCAGTTGTACTAAATGGCCTCTGGGTATTACACCTGTCATATACAGGCATTCCTACATATTCAATTTATGGTGCACAGTGTGGGTAACAGTGCTTAATACTACATTACTACTACATGATTGCTAATCTACATTACCATATGATACCAGAGTATACACATGCAGTCCAGCAGTTAGACCTTTATTTTCAGGCTATTACACTTTTATTGACATGCAAACGATATGAGACTCTTCTTGCCATAATTTCTAGTGTATGCAGTACTTGCCTTGAACTATACAGGTTTTATACAGGCAATTAATTTACTACTACTTTTAGTTTTATTTCCTATAACAGTAATTGCATGAGTATTACTG